>NW_015577155.1:0-239 GCF_001515605.1 Sinocyclocheilus anshuiensis | reverse complement strand
AATTCCAGTCCTGCAGGGTCATCAGGGACACGGTTTCGCTTCAACATTGTGTTTTTGAAAAAAGGAAGTTCATTAGATGAAGCTGGGTTTCATCACAATAAAAAATTTTTGGCATTCCTTGTCAACAACTGTTCTTGGTTGTTCCTTCTCTGTGTAACACAAGCAGTAAATTGTGTAGTGTTTTTAAAGTTTTTTCGATAAATATCCGTACTGAAATATTTGAAATGGTTTCAGTCTTC
>NW_015577154.1:0-239 GCF_001515605.1 Sinocyclocheilus anshuiensis | reverse complement strand
CAGTCAGGAGTCGCTACTGCATGAAATTTATAAAAGATTTTGTTTATTTTTTAGTGTGAATAATGGCTTAAATTTCACTTGGAATATACCCTTGAGTTGTGTGGATTACTTTTTGCTACCTTTAGAAACAAAGTTTTGAACCCTACAGACTTTCATTTTATGTGCAGATGAGACATTCTTTAAAATAATTTTTTTGTGTTCCTTAGGGGGAAAAAGTCATACATACATACATACAGTTT
>NW_015577153.1:0-239 GCF_001515605.1 Sinocyclocheilus anshuiensis | reverse complement strand
GATATTTCCTGATATAGTTAACACGTTTGGAATATTTATATTTTTGCTGATTGCAGTACACATATTTGGGGGTGGGGGCAGGCCTCTAGCGACAAAGATTTTACTATTTTTTTTAATTTATTAAAAAAAAAATGTTTTTATAATATTTTCAACTCAAAAGTAAATATGCATAAAACATAGTTACTTTAATATATTTTAAATTGTTATTGTGTAAATAAATTAATAAATCAAATCAAACC
>NW_015577152.1:0-237 GCF_001515605.1 Sinocyclocheilus anshuiensis | reverse complement strand
TGATAAAGCAATGGCGCCGCTTTCCAGCAAATTCTATCTTCCATCTGCAGGTGCAGCAGCTGCTGTGCTGATGTCATAGACACATTCAGATATTCACATATATATATTTTTTTTTTTAATAAATTACAGTACAATTCAATGCAATACAGTTGGGTCAATATGAGCATTAAAATAATATAAAAAAAATATATCAAGCATTTGATCTATCTATCTATCTATCTATCTATCTATCTATCT
>NW_015577151.1:0-238 GCF_001515605.1 Sinocyclocheilus anshuiensis | reverse complement strand
TCACTCACTCACTCACTCACTCACACACACACAGACACACACTCAGTATTTGGTAAATAAGCTCTGGTTTATGAGCGACACACACTGCAGGTCCCGTCAGTGTTTGACCATCGTGTGTGTGTGTGTGTGTTTCAGATCACAGTGTTCCCTGTGGGCTCGGAGGAACATCAGGACATCGATGTGGCCATCCTGAAGGCTCTGCTCAAAGGTCAGTGAGGAATGACCCTCATCATCTGTG
>NW_015577150.1:0-238 GCF_001515605.1 Sinocyclocheilus anshuiensis | reverse complement strand
AATGAACCGAGGGCACCTGTCTTACAACTGCTTTCCATCACATGACAAAGCTATTAAAAGTAGGCAGAGGAGTGACTCCCCTTCGCTGTTACTCGCCAATGACGTGCTGTAAGGAAGGCGGAGTCTGGCTCGCGCATAGTAAATCTTCCCTAACTATAAAACCAGGGGCGTAGATTACGCGGGGGACGCGGGTGACGTGTCCCCCTCACTTTTAATATCACGTAAATTCGTCCCCCGC
>NW_015577149.1:0-238 GCF_001515605.1 Sinocyclocheilus anshuiensis | reverse complement strand
GATGTCCCGGGGCTATTGTGTTTTCCAGTCGGGCTACCAAAATGTGATCTTTTGAACAGTGATATAAAATTCCTTCCTTGATTAGGGGTAATGTAAGGGTAAAACGGATCATAGCTGATCGTTTGCACGTGTCTCTAAGTCTTTCCGATTTAAATATTTAAGTGTTAAACCATTCACGCTCATTCGGAGCTGAGCACTCATTCAAAGCGTGCACAGAGAGCCGCGTTTCAGACAATGC
>NW_015577148.1:0-238 GCF_001515605.1 Sinocyclocheilus anshuiensis | reverse complement strand
TCTTAGAAATCAAGGAAACCAAGGAGGAGCATAGTGTTATAAGGTTCAAGAATGGCATGGCGGTGGAGTACCCCTCGTTGGCTGATGGCCGCGCGCACATAGTGACGTTCCCTCCTCGTTGGCCAGGGACATTCACAATAACCCGATGGCCAATTATGTTCCTCCCCCTTCTCCTTCTTTTGGTTTGGTCAGGTTAAACCCAGCCTCATCAACAAAGATAATCTCATGGGGAGCAGGC
>NW_015577147.1:0-238 GCF_001515605.1 Sinocyclocheilus anshuiensis | reverse complement strand
GGGCTGGTGTATCTGGTCCCCAAACAGCTTAAAGCTTCTCTAATGGAAAAATAAAAGCTTTTCTCATTAATTTATGAATTCTGAGTTGCCCATAAGGCACAGTGAGGTTGCATGACTTCTCTGATATTTCATGTATCATTTCCCTTTCACAGGTCTGCGGATGGGAGGCAGCACACGAATGTCCCCCAAAAAATGCAACAAATCACCTCCTCCCTAGTCCACCCTCCACGTGTACGCG
>NW_015577146.1:0-238 GCF_001515605.1 Sinocyclocheilus anshuiensis | reverse complement strand
GTCTGAAAAAGCACAATTTAAATATATTTCTTTTTCACCTGGGGCAGCTCTTCAGCGGTGAAGCTATTTTATTGATAAAATTGCAGGCAGCGCTGGGAAGTTTCTGTTGCTGAACGTCTGTGTGTGCGCTGTGCAATCTGTGTGTCTGAATGTGAGCGCGTGAGCTGCAGTGAAGACAGCACGTTCGTTTAGATTAATATTTTAACCTAGAGAGTCTGTTAAAGGGGTCATATGATGC
>NW_015577145.1:0-238 GCF_001515605.1 Sinocyclocheilus anshuiensis | reverse complement strand
GATGCCCTGGGAGTGTGCGTGGTGGCAGCACGCCACAGTTGTAACGGCTAATAAATACCAACGTTGCCTTTCAATTGTAAAGCTGTTTTATTTAATGGACTCACAAGAACAGAACATGGTGTCAGAAGTTGCTTTTTGAAAGGAACGTATATGGTACGGAGCGGAGGATGAAAGTTGAGAAGAAAAGTTAAGAGTGTATGCACACGTGGATGACAAACACAGAAGATGGAAGGATTGC
>NW_015577144.1:0-238 GCF_001515605.1 Sinocyclocheilus anshuiensis | reverse complement strand
GCTTTCATTTCAAGAACCTGATCTTTAAGATCTTAAACCATACTTTGAATACTGAAGCATTTGCTTTGGTAATGGGACTCGGAGAGTTAGGATTGTATTTCGTTGCATTTATAGTGTAATTTCTTTATCTTTTGCTTTAAAATTTGATTTTGAACTTTTGTCCTTGGTCAGTGATTTGTGCCCTTACAGCATAAACATTTATTCAGAAGCCTCAGCCTGTTAAGATCTAACTTGAAGA
>NW_015577143.1:0-238 GCF_001515605.1 Sinocyclocheilus anshuiensis | reverse complement strand
GTCGGCGCCACTGCTCCCCTGTTGCTTGAGCAGTTTGCCAGAGCCGCGCTCTAATTTTGTGGCATTATGTTTTGTTTTGCATCCACTCACTAGCGCTGACCACACTTCACTTTGTGCATCCATTCATCTGCATTTCATACTGATTAATATTACTGATACTGACTTTTGTGATTGTTGTTTTTGGTTAATTTTTGTTGTAATAAATATTATGTTTTAAGTTATTCCGCCGTGTCGTCTC
>NW_015577142.1:0-234 GCF_001515605.1 Sinocyclocheilus anshuiensis | reverse complement strand
CACACACACACACACACACACACACACTGATGTATGACTGAAGGTCTTGAACAAGCGTGTTTGTCCCTGCAGGCAGACGCCTGACAGATCTGAAGTTTTATACGTATTTAAATATTTATGAATAGACCACATGTTAACTTCACTAATATGATTACAGTCGTCAAGAGCAGCAGGCTGCTATTGATCCTGGTGTGTGTGTGTGTGTGTGTGTGTGTGTGTGTGTGCGCGCGTTTT
>NW_015577141.1:0-238 GCF_001515605.1 Sinocyclocheilus anshuiensis | reverse complement strand
GATTCACCGGTGATCCATCATCTATCCAGCGCTGTGCAGGAACCAGCGGGCGCGCAGGTGGACTCGGATCCCGTCGTTTGACCGAGGCTTGTTTGGAGTGATGCCGGGCTCTTTGATCTGGGGTGCGCTGGGCAGGTTGGTGTGGCTCTCCTTACTTGCGCCAAGCGCTCTGATAATGATCCTTGTTCCCCCAGCATCTCTGGCGCATCCACAGCCATGTCAGATTCTGAAGAGGATC
>NW_015577140.1:0-238 GCF_001515605.1 Sinocyclocheilus anshuiensis | reverse complement strand
GGAGTATGCTGTAAGCAAATGCTTATCTCGTTCATCTACTTCTCTTTCATTCTCTGTACAGTGTTCTTAAAGATTAGTTGTCGTACAAATGCAGCATATTTTGTTTGTTTTGCACAGGATTGCGATTGGTTGAGTGCCAAAGAAGCCATGAAGCAGACAGTAATGGGGATCTACATTGTTCGACATGAAGGACATGACCCAGTGGATCAGCCTGTGGATGTTGGCGTTGTGATTGAAG
>NW_015577139.1:0-238 GCF_001515605.1 Sinocyclocheilus anshuiensis | reverse complement strand
GTCAGTAAGGTTTTTTTTTTTTTAAATAAATTAATTCTACTTTTCAGCAAGGGTGCATTACATTTACAGTAAATTATAGCATATTAGAATGATTTCTGAAGGATCATGTGATAGGAGTAATGGTTGCTGAAAATTCTGCTTTGCCATCACAGGATTAAATTAAATGCATTTTTAAAATATATTAAAATAAAAAATAAACTTTTTAAATTAAATTAACTTTTAAAAAAATAAATATTAA
>NW_015577138.1:0-238 GCF_001515605.1 Sinocyclocheilus anshuiensis | reverse complement strand
GTTGAGGGGTGGCACCGAAAACTCAGACTCCCGTTGCTCATTTAGACAAGCTTTACAGAAAGTCCTATATACATTTTTGGAAATGTTCATAAAGTTTTAAAAGTGCAAAGAGCCCACCTTGTTGACAAAGGTTGTTTACACTAACTCCACCCAAAACTGTCTGGTTGGACCGGACAAAATGACAAAATGAATCACTCCAACAACTATTAAGCATTGCTCAGCAAAATCCAGCTATTTC
>NW_015577137.1:0-238 GCF_001515605.1 Sinocyclocheilus anshuiensis | reverse complement strand
GTACATTCTGACACACAAAGTCAAAGAGTTTAACACCATTTAACAGCACCTGTTTTAATTCTACTGAAAAATAAAATTGAATGGTACACCATTAAT
The DNA here is from genome assembly GCF_001515605.1 of Sinocyclocheilus anshuiensis. NCBI lineage: Eukaryota > Metazoa > Chordata > Actinopteri > Cypriniformes > Cyprinidae > Sinocyclocheilus > Sinocyclocheilus anshuiensis. The sequence goes on along the minus strand of NW_015577137.1, from coordinate 142 downwards.
TTTAATTCCACAAAATTCCCTCTTTGACTTCTCAAACTCTCTCCACAAAGTCCTGCGCTTGACCTCTGAACGAGAGACTTCTCTCCATTACCAATGATTTCCAATGATCTGAACGCCCTTTTCTACATTGTGTTTTGAAAGG
>NW_015577136.1:0-238 GCF_001515605.1 Sinocyclocheilus anshuiensis | reverse complement strand
CCAGCCTTTCTTTATGTGAGGGTGCTCTCTGGTTAATTTGGTTAGTGACTTAGCCAATGTGTCACTGTTTCTCTGCCGTCAAGTCTAAAATATTTACCTTTACCATTTGAATAACAAAGTGTTAACTTGTTTAAATTTAGACCCTCCGTTGAATTTAGACGTGGGTTTTTAACCCATTATGGACGGCAATCTTACATTTCACAAATCCAAATCATATAAACACTCTTAAACATATTAA
>NW_015577135.1:0-238 GCF_001515605.1 Sinocyclocheilus anshuiensis | reverse complement strand
CCACTCACTGAGTGATGATATAAAGCCAAAACAAAGGCCAAAAAAGAGAAGTTACGACAATGCCTTGACACAGATAAAAAAGGAAATGGCTGAGAAAAGTTGACAGTTTGCTTATTACTGATCAGAAAAGCATTGATTGCATACATTATTTGTAGCATAAAGGGGTTTTAGCATTGGCTTATCAAAGAAATGTATCTGTAAAACAATGTGCATCAGAACAAATGTTCACTTATTGCCA
>NW_015577134.1:0-238 GCF_001515605.1 Sinocyclocheilus anshuiensis | reverse complement strand
GAAGGGGAAGAAAAGATAGGTAAACTGTGCTCTCTCTTAGGCTTTGCAGCAGATGCTCCAACCTGTGATGAAGAGTAATCGTCATCGGATGACTCCACTGGTTGTTCTCTCGTACTAACTGGTGACGCTGATTTACGGAAGCTCTGCAAGTCCACCTCATAGTCTTGTAAATAGGCTGGACGACGCTTTGGGCGAACCGAGGGATTTACTGGTTCAGAACTGGCTGACATCTTAATCC
>NW_015577133.1:0-238 GCF_001515605.1 Sinocyclocheilus anshuiensis | reverse complement strand
GAAAACATCCAAAATACACATTTAAGTGTTTATTTTATTGCACTTGTCTTTTTGCATATGTAGATTTAAATTACAATACATATCTTTAAAGGCCATTTTCTCAATTTTGTTGAGACCAAAATCTTTACTTAACTAGAACTTACAAACAGCAAACTTTACAGATTTATTCCTATGTATATTCTTTATGTATATTCACACACACACACACACACACATATATATACAGTGGGTACGGAAA
>NW_015577132.1:0-238 GCF_001515605.1 Sinocyclocheilus anshuiensis | reverse complement strand
GTTAATAAAGTTAATAAAATGAAAACATGCATGTTTTAATGCTAGTGAATAAAAGGAAATGATCCCGCATGCCTCTGCTCAATGACGGTGCCTGGATCAGTTGTGATTTGCGTCTCGGGCCAATGACATCACTTCCAGGGAGGCATGCCCAGGGGCAAGTGCAAGCACAAACCGATGCGCAACGTTCTGCCATGGTTTCCGGTTTGAACGACATGTTTCCTGGAAATGGTGTGCAACA
>NW_015577131.1:0-238 GCF_001515605.1 Sinocyclocheilus anshuiensis | reverse complement strand
TTAATATTTTTACTTTAACAGGTTTATATATGCTTTCGAGGTTGAGATGCCCAGCTCCTCAGCCTGGTGAAAGTTAGTGTGCTGAAACAGTGTATGCAGATATAGGACTCAAGTACTAGTATTGAGTTATTCAAACGTTCAAGATGCACTTTTGTCCAGTAAAAGAGGAGAACCAATTATATTGGAGAAAATGATGTAATCATATCATGCTATCATTGCTCATTTCCTATAAAGTGCT
>NW_015577130.1:0-238 GCF_001515605.1 Sinocyclocheilus anshuiensis | reverse complement strand
GATCCAAGCCGCTTCAGAGATCCAGACTGATTTTCTGACTCTACAGAGATAAAACAAAGAGTGACTTTACTTGTAAAGTACACTTTAAAATGGACACATTGTGCTTTAGAATTTAGAAACACACATTACAGGTTGGTTACATTAGATTAAATGAAGAACAAAACAGACAATATATATGTTTGTACCTGTGTTAGCTTCCTCCTCACCAGGGTCTGCTGGTAGAACTGTTACTTTGGTG
>NW_015577129.1:0-238 GCF_001515605.1 Sinocyclocheilus anshuiensis | reverse complement strand
GCCTGGCCTGGACAGAGTTTGGTTTCAGCATTTTTTTCTTTTTTGATGTGACAGCTCTGTGAAAGCGTCTCAGGTTCAGGGAGGTTATGGGAGGATGGAAAACGGCAGCGAGCGACGAGGGAGAGAGGCGTAGTCGTTACGCTGGTGTCAGCTAACAGTGTGTGTATGTGTGTGTGTGAACACAGAGTCACGGACAGGCTCGCAAACACACATATGTGTGTTTGTAGGACACTGAACA
>NW_015577128.1:0-238 GCF_001515605.1 Sinocyclocheilus anshuiensis | reverse complement strand
GAACCTCCAGTTGCGCTGCAGCAATGGCTGCCCACTGATCCGTGTATGTGTGTGTGTGTGTGCAGATGGATGGAATAAATGCAGAGCACAATTTCTGAGTATGGGTTACCATCCTTGGTATCACGTCACTTTCACTTTCATTTTCAACACCATTGCAAATACAATAACCGGAAAAAAATATAGTTTGTCTTCTCATTCCCTTCTCCATGACAAGTGAGTGTCAGAAACCGTGTGAACA
>NW_015577127.1:0-238 GCF_001515605.1 Sinocyclocheilus anshuiensis | reverse complement strand
AATTTACGATCGTCCTCATGCAGCGGCATGTTGTAAAAACCTGACGTGAGGTCCATCGTACTGAACAGAGCGTTACCACCTAGCGCTGCCAGGCAATCTGCCTGATGCGGAAGAGGGTTGGCATCCTTTAATGTTCTTCTGTTTAACCAACGGAAGTCGGTACAAACCCGAAGATCCCCATTCTTCTTCCACGCTAAAACAAGTGGAGATGCATACTCACTCGTAGAACGACGAATTA
>NW_015577126.1:0-238 GCF_001515605.1 Sinocyclocheilus anshuiensis | reverse complement strand
AAAAAAAAACATCTAAATCTCTGTAACTCTCAATAAGATCTTCTCTAGACATCTGACAGAAATAAAGTCAGTCTGGTAATAAGTGAAGCTGGTGATGCTGTTTTAGGAGTTGTTTAATCAGATCTTGAGGAATTTCATGACTTCTTTTATTTCAGTTGATTTCATCTAAGGCTGTGCCTGAAGTCAGCTGTAGTTCTTGTGTCTCTCTTTTCTTCAGTGATTCTGCTTGTTAACAGCA
>NW_015577125.1:0-238 GCF_001515605.1 Sinocyclocheilus anshuiensis | reverse complement strand
TCACCTTCCAACAGGACAATGAACCTAAACACACAGCAAGAGTGGTTTATAGACAACTCTGTGAATGTCCTTCTAGTTGACCGTCAACTGTAGTCTGTCCAGTGTGTTCTAGTGCAACTTTTTTTGTCCCGATGCAGGCGTCGCGAGGCTTTCCTCAGTGGTTATGTTTACATGCACAATTTTTGGTTCAATTGGACTGAATTCATTCCAATTGATGAATCTGAATGTAGTGTTTACA
>NW_015577124.1:0-238 GCF_001515605.1 Sinocyclocheilus anshuiensis | reverse complement strand
CTTTCTGCTTTCTAACAGCTTCATGTGGCCGTAAACATTTAATTTTAGCGTGGCTTTAAGCACTATGCATCACCGTGACCATGTAAAGCCAGTAAATGTGGTGTTTACATTCAATAATCGAAATATGAGTTTACCTTATGGCACGATCCCAGAATCTCTGCTGGGTTACATCCGTAGGAAAGTGATAAAACGTGCATCTTCCATCCGAAGACTTGTGGTTGCATTTCGGGGCAAAGCA
>NW_015577123.1:0-238 GCF_001515605.1 Sinocyclocheilus anshuiensis | reverse complement strand
GTCACCAAGCAGAAGTTTGATAATCTGTACTGCTGCAGGGAGTCCATCTTGGACGGGTAAGACACATGCAATGCTGAGATGTGCTTTTTTATATATACATATATATTTTTAGTATATCTTCCTCTGACCCCTTACCAAACATGAATAAAGCTTATCTAAGGAAGGGTAAAATCACAGTTGACGTCCTCTTTTTTCTTAGTCTGAAGAGAACGACAGATGTGATGTTTGGTGGGAAGCA
>NW_015577122.1:0-238 GCF_001515605.1 Sinocyclocheilus anshuiensis | reverse complement strand
ATAACGTGAAACCTATGAAAATGGTTTAAAAAAGCACATGGTGCCGTAGTTTCATCACTTTACAGTGTCACAATGACCATCTCTTTGCAGTAAAGGACCTGTCATAGTTTGATGAGTGGGAAGATGACATGAAGTGCATTGACAGGTTATGCATACAGCGCAAGACATGACAGATTTTCTGGTACGCAAAACAAAGTACTTTAAATGAATTCCTTAGCTTATTGCCGTTACTGTGGCA
>NW_015577121.1:0-238 GCF_001515605.1 Sinocyclocheilus anshuiensis | reverse complement strand
GTTATTTGAGGACTACAGGACATTCAAAATACATCCTATAGAATAAACTAACTGTCCTCTTTCAAAATGTGCATCCCTGTCATTAGATTGCAATCGGATAAGGGGCTTTTGCATATATCTAGTCTCAGTATGGCAGCCTCAGTGGACAGATAGGCTAATAAAATGCAAACTAGCGATCTGAAACAATGGCCTTAGCACCCGAAGGGGTAGGGATAAGGTGACCAGACGTCCCGTTTTT
>NW_015577120.1:0-238 GCF_001515605.1 Sinocyclocheilus anshuiensis | reverse complement strand
GTAAAGGGAAATACCTGTTTAATGTGATTGTGATTGACATTTAAAAGAGTTCATAATATGTTGAAGTTTTTATGGTTACCATTATGCTGAAGAGTAGAGCTTGTGGTTAGGTTGTGTGTCGATATGAACATATAGACCATGCTGTTCTATACGTAATGACTGCACTAATGCCAGTGATGAGTACTTAAGCTAGGTTACATTTAGAATGTGTTATGCTATAGCTGCTGTATTTGAACTG
>NW_015577119.1:0-238 GCF_001515605.1 Sinocyclocheilus anshuiensis | reverse complement strand
GAAGTTTTGACATGCCCTGACATTTGTGTTTTTTTCAGTATCTTATAAACATATTAATGGCTAAAGTCTGATTACACTGTAATCAACACAAACTGTGCTACAATAATACATGAGCAGCATTAATGTAGCTTACATGATTGTGTTTTTGAGAAAACAACTACCTTTATGCGTGGTTAGTGAAAAACTAAAATAAGAAATAAGGCCGTAAAACACATACAGAACATTTGTTCACAAGACT
>NW_015577118.1:0-238 GCF_001515605.1 Sinocyclocheilus anshuiensis | reverse complement strand
TGTCACATGATCCTTCAGAAATTATTCTAATATGTTGATTTGGTGTTCAAGCGACATTTATCATAAATGTCAAAAACCGTTGAGCTGCTTGATATTTTTGTGGACACCGTGATGCATTTTTTTTTTTCAGGATTCTTTGATGAATAGAAACTGTAAGAGTAGCATATATTTCTTTACTGTCACTTTTGATCAATTGAATTAAACCTTCCTTGGTAAAAGTATTAATTAAAAAAAAAAA
>NW_015577117.1:0-238 GCF_001515605.1 Sinocyclocheilus anshuiensis | reverse complement strand
AAATGCATCAGATATTACTACAGCTGAATAACATGCAGATAGAGAAGCTTTGACTGATGAAACGTGGAAAACAATAAACACACAATTGCAATGCAACGCTAATTGACATGGCTTGTATCACATTATAGAATTTTATAAAAAAATATTTTCTGTCTCGTTCTGTGATAAAAAGCAACATGGAACTACAGAAGCGAACTGTTTCAAACACGACTGATGTTATATAGTGATTTTGGAGCAA
>NW_015577116.1:0-238 GCF_001515605.1 Sinocyclocheilus anshuiensis | reverse complement strand
GGGTGCCGTCAGAATGAGAGTCCAAACAGCTGATAAAAAAAACATCACAATAATCCACATGATTCCAGTCCATCAATTAACGTTTTGTGAAGTGAAAAGTTGCGTGTTTGTAAGAAACAAATCCATCATGAAGACATTTTAACTTCAAACCGTTGCTTCTGGCCAAAATACTAGTCCATAATCCAAAATAAGGCTTCCTCCAGTGAAAAAGTCCATCCCCTGTTGTCCTCTCATATCA
>NW_015577115.1:0-238 GCF_001515605.1 Sinocyclocheilus anshuiensis | reverse complement strand
TTGTGAAATTGGCCAATTATATATTTTGACTCACATGTCAGTATGATGGCCCACAATCCTCCATTGTTATGATGGGTTTCAGCATCAGTGTCTTCACAAACAGGATGTTTCATAGTCGGTCTGAGAATCTGGAGTAACAACAAGCCTCCCTTTAACAGAGAACCCATTTATAGAACGCATACGTCACATTCTTTCAAGCTATACATCACAATTAAAAATCAGCCAAACCAAAAATCAA
>NW_015577114.1:0-238 GCF_001515605.1 Sinocyclocheilus anshuiensis | reverse complement strand
GGAGGACTGTGGAGACAGCAGCGATGAGATCTCCTGTTTGAATTGCACTGGTGGCTCCTTCCACTGTGTGGCAGCAGCACGCTGTGTTTCTTCCCGCAGTGTCTGTGATGGCAAGCCTGACTGCTCTGATGGAGCAGATGAACAGTTAGACACATGCGCACAGACATGCACTAGGTCACAGTTCAGGTGCACAAATGGACGCTGTGTGCCCAATTCAGGGAGGTGTGACAACATCAAA
>NW_015577113.1:0-238 GCF_001515605.1 Sinocyclocheilus anshuiensis | reverse complement strand
GGGTTGTATTTAACCCAGCATTTTTTAGAGTGTAATGTCTACAACAGACACAAGCGCTGTCGTGGCGCGACCACAACGGCTTAAATGTTGTCTAATTTGACACGGTCTCCCTGCTGCACTAATAATAGTAAGCCGTTCCTCTGTATCCTTACAAGTACAATTTTAGCTGTATTATTTTGTGTCCCCTCACAAAAATTCGCTCAGTTATGTCATTTTTAATGCAAAGATGACATTGTTT
>NW_015577112.1:0-238 GCF_001515605.1 Sinocyclocheilus anshuiensis | reverse complement strand
GCAGAAAACTACAATTCTAATTTTAGTTTCAATATAGCATTAAATGAATTTTCCTTTTTAATTTTGAGTCAATCTAATCCCACACCTACCTCTAAATCTAACCATATATAAAGAAAAATGTAACAGACAGATTTTATTGCTTATTGCTAAAATATAAAAAAGCAGTACCAAAGTAGTCAAAATGACAATGTAGTGTATTCACAGCCTTCTCTGCAACTGTGCAACAGTGTTGTGTGAG
>NW_015577111.1:0-238 GCF_001515605.1 Sinocyclocheilus anshuiensis | reverse complement strand
TGGATATCTTTGAGCCATGACCAACAAAACATATATCTATGATTTAATTTCCATCACGAAAAATTTTGCGCCAGACTGTTCTGACTTGCGTATGCCATACCTAACTGATTAGTCTTACGGTTTTCTTAAAAGGGGTTAAAAAAAGGGGGCTATCAACCTGAAAACTCCCATTGACTTATATTGGCAAAAAAAAAATAATAATTGTGCGCTCATATGTCAGAGGCTTCAGGGAGGGCTC
>NW_015577110.1:0-238 GCF_001515605.1 Sinocyclocheilus anshuiensis | reverse complement strand
ATAGCCTTCTTTGATCATATTTACCAAGGTTACCAACAATTCTGACCATGTGTGTATATCTCATCATGGTCATAGAAAGCAGGAGCCTCTTGTAAGGTGATTTATTTAATAAGGTTTCACATCTGGTTGTGTTTGATTAATTTCCATTTCAACAGACCGGATGAACTTTTGTCACCTGTGGTTCAGTCAACAGAAGAGCTCAAACATACCTACAACATAATTCAGAGTAAAACCGAAA
>NW_015577109.1:0-238 GCF_001515605.1 Sinocyclocheilus anshuiensis | reverse complement strand
TGTGAATGTCCACAAAAATGGAAGACTTTCTGAATGTATATAAGCAGAAGGCTATTTTAGAAAGGAAATTTTAAAAGATTAAAAAGAGGAATTATAGGAAGAATCAGTCAATTATGAATAATGTATTGCTATTGTGTAAATATGTAATCCATACAAAGTAACTGTAATCTGATTATTTAAAAATGTAATTTATTCTAATTACAAGTACTTCATTTTTGGAATCTGATTACGTAATCCA
>NW_015577108.1:0-238 GCF_001515605.1 Sinocyclocheilus anshuiensis | reverse complement strand
TTTACATGGCAGCTCAATCTAATGTTAGCCTAGAAAGAAGTGCGCTGTTTACGTGTTTGTGCAGTGTGGAAGCTGAAAAGTAGCACGCTTGTGCTACTGCATGACAGATGGAGGCGCCGGTGCGGTGCACTTAAAATACTTCGTCATTTTTGGTCATACAGATAGGAGTAATGCATCTTTTGTATCTGTAAAGACTCAGAATAACAACGAAACGTTGCGCTTTTGTAAAATAATGAAA
>NW_015577107.1:0-237 GCF_001515605.1 Sinocyclocheilus anshuiensis | reverse complement strand
TCATTCGAGAATTGAGCCAAAGCAATTGAGAAAAACTGTAATAAACAAATAAATAAAGATAGAACAGTAACAGCAACATTTGTTTATTTATTTAGCTCAGTTTAATTCAGCAGCACTTTTCATGTATAGAATGTTGCTTAAAGTGCAGGTCAGAATTTAAATATTAATAACAAAAACTATTTAAAAAGAAAGCACAATGATAGATAGATAGATAGATAGATAGATAGATAGATAGAT
>NW_015577106.1:0-238 GCF_001515605.1 Sinocyclocheilus anshuiensis | reverse complement strand
CGACCGCTACTGCGTTTTATTCGGGAATTTAATCAGCTGCAAAAAATGCAGGCCTCTACTCAGGGGCCCCCTAATGTTCGGGGCCCTGGGCTGCAGGGCTATTTACTCAACCATGTAGTGTATGACTTATATAATGTTATTTTGTCATTCATAATCGGAGTCACATCATGTGTATAGCCATCAGATAGCGTGTGCGTGATGAAGAGCAAGAGAAAAGAGCGCAATGATATTAACTAAA
>NW_015577105.1:0-238 GCF_001515605.1 Sinocyclocheilus anshuiensis | reverse complement strand
GAATATTATACATCGTATTTTTAAACAGATTGAATATTTCAGAAGGGAACTCTGGAAGGTGAATATAAATTATTGGATTTTTAATTATGAAAATGTGCGTGAAATGTTTTGAATTGAAATATTCACAGTTTAAATAAACAACTATGTTAAATGTCAGACCCTAAAAATGCAAGCCCTGTTAATGCAATGCATAATTTTTTCAGTTAGTGCAATTCAACATGCTTTTTTGTTTCAAAGA
>NW_015577104.1:0-238 GCF_001515605.1 Sinocyclocheilus anshuiensis | reverse complement strand
AGGGAAACTCCACTCTTGTGGAGGCCAAAACTGGGGATATTTATACAGGGTATATTTACCATCCCCCTTTAAATAGCCAAACAATAGGAGCCGGAGGCATGCAGAGAACTGAAGGAACCACTAGAGGCGCACTGAGGCGAATGGCTTACTAGTACAGCTGTGATATAGCTTACAAATAATGAAGATTGAGCAACACATCAGCATATTAGAATGATTTCTGAAGGATCATGTGACACTG
>NW_015577103.1:0-238 GCF_001515605.1 Sinocyclocheilus anshuiensis | reverse complement strand
TTATTCAGAGGTGGGTTGTTGCCCTCTGAACTATTGGGCAGCTCATCTGATCTTCCGTCAGGTGTGCTCTCAAAAGGTGCAGAAAGTCTGTTAAGAAGAGATGGACCTGCAACCAACCAAACAATGGTAGGGATAAATATGTTAATACTTTAAAATAAAAAGGTGAAGTCATATTCGAATTGAGTGTAATATCCCTTCATTACTTGTAGATGCAGTATGCATCTCTCTCTCTCTCTCT
>NW_015577102.1:0-238 GCF_001515605.1 Sinocyclocheilus anshuiensis | reverse complement strand
TACTGAATTAAAGGAACCTGCACTTTCATAGAGCCTGAACATGCAAAATCAAATGCAATTTACTTTCACAGATTACAGTAGCTTTACTTTTTCTTGATAATCTGTATCTGTTCACTTACAGGTTTTTGCAGAAGTGGAATAGATATGATGAGAAAGTCATCCCAGCTGTCAATATAAGCAGCAAATCAACTCAGATTTTCCTCTCTTCAATCTACCTCTGACAAGATCAGCCATCAAT
>NW_015577101.1:0-238 GCF_001515605.1 Sinocyclocheilus anshuiensis | reverse complement strand
GTGTGAGTGTGTGCGTGAGTGTGTGTGAGTGAGTGTGTGCGTGAGTGTGTGTGAGTGAGTGTGAGTGTGAGTGTGCTTGTGAGTGTGTGTGAGTGAGTGAGTGAGTGAGTGAGTGTGTGCATGAGTGTGAGTGAGTGTGCGTGTGAGTGTGTGCATGCGTGTGTGCGTGAATGTGTGTGTGTGTGCGTGAGAGTGTGTGCGTGAGTGAGTGTGTGAGTGTGTGCGTGAGTGAGTGTGA
>NW_015577100.1:0-238 GCF_001515605.1 Sinocyclocheilus anshuiensis | reverse complement strand
TTGTATATATAATTGTTGTTCAGTTAGGTACACTGTAAGAAAAAAGAAAATATGTGGAAAAACTGAAAAGGTACTAGTCATTTTCTGCCAGGATGTTATCAATTAAGTTGTAACCCTGTAACCTTAAAGCACAAAATGCAATGTGGAATTTAAAACACCTGTGAAAAATAAATACGTATTGTTCCTTCATATATGTGTAGCACACTAACTACCAGTACACTGCTTAAAACTATAATTG
>NW_015577099.1:0-238 GCF_001515605.1 Sinocyclocheilus anshuiensis | reverse complement strand
AAAAAAAATGCTATGCTTTTGAACTTTCTGTTTCTGTAAGAAACCAGAAAAAAATGTATCTCAGTTTCCACAAAAAATATTACTTTCATTGATATTACTTTTTTCACATTGATAATAATAAGAAATGTTTTTGAGCACCAAATCAGTCAAACAGAATGATTTTCAAAGGATCATGTGACACTGAAGACTGGAATAATGCAAATTGTTCCAATTATAAAAATTCAGCTTTACCATCAGA
>NW_015577098.1:0-238 GCF_001515605.1 Sinocyclocheilus anshuiensis | reverse complement strand
GAGAGGGAAGAGAGAGGGGAAGAGAAAGAGGAAAATGCGCGGGAGAGCGAGCGGACCTTAAACTTCACACAAACACGCGCGACGCTTGCGCTTCGTTACATCTGATCTGCCGTCGTCTTGTGAGGTGACATCACAACGTATTTTCCAACGACTGTTTAATTTCCTTCAATGAGCAGGTAGCAACGCCCTGCCTTCACACACAGATAAACAGGCTAATTTTTTGGTTATTTCAGCAAAT
>NW_015577097.1:0-238 GCF_001515605.1 Sinocyclocheilus anshuiensis | reverse complement strand
AATTCTGACTTTATTCTGAGTTTATATCTTGCAATTGTGAGTTAATGTCTTGGAATTTATATTAGCGAGTTTATAACACAGTACATACTGTATTTCTCTTTATTTCTACAATTCTGAGCTTATATCTTGCAGTGCTCAAGATATGTTTTTTATATGAGCTATGTTCAAATGTTTTTTAGCTCATTTTGAAACGTCTTTCTTTTTCCAGGTAATGTCACCAAGCCCTCTTATATTTTAA
>NW_015577096.1:0-238 GCF_001515605.1 Sinocyclocheilus anshuiensis | reverse complement strand
GTCATCGCATTTCGTGCACCACTGATCAGGCTGCCTGATGGCTGACGCAGACCTTAAATTCAAATGCAATGTTTTTGCATTCGAAATTCGATTTTTTTTGACAGCCCTACTTTGGACAAAGATACGGCATGCATTTTAAGTAAATTAAATGAACAAAATCACAAATATCTCAATATCACCTTTTGGTTACACGAATATGAATTTGGTAAACCTTGCCCTAAAAAGACTAAAGTGACAA
>NW_015577095.1:0-238 GCF_001515605.1 Sinocyclocheilus anshuiensis | reverse complement strand
CGATACAAGCATCGGCACAGTGTGTGATACAATAGTGCTTTGAAAGCCGCTGTATCAACTGTCCCATCACTAATTTTAATGATGTCCTTACTATCTCTGATGGCCTTGAACATGGTAGTTGCAGTCTATAGAAGATGAGAAAGCTCCTGGATTTCATCAAAAATATCTTAATTTGTGTTCTGAAGATGAACGTTCTTACAGGTTTGGAACGACATGAGGGTGAGTAATTAATGACATA
>NW_015577094.1:0-237 GCF_001515605.1 Sinocyclocheilus anshuiensis | reverse complement strand
GTTTTGAAAGGTCTGTCTTAATTTTATTTGTCCACACTAAAAATACCAAGGTCCAGAGCTGTTCTTAGCTATTTAGAAGATAAGCCACTTCCAGTCAAGATCCCCGCATGGCTAAATGTTTTTAGCACAGCAATTTGGAAATATTTTGGTGTAATGTAGATTATCGTCATGATCCTTCTTGGTAAAATGCAAACATGGGTGCTCACACACACACACACACACACACACACACACACA
>NW_015577093.1:0-238 GCF_001515605.1 Sinocyclocheilus anshuiensis | reverse complement strand
TGTATTGATTCAAGCTTCAGAAGATCCTCAAGCTCAGGTATTTTCGTCAGAACATGTAAAAATCGATATGCCATTTATCTGCAAATGTATTGCTCAACAAGTAATTCTCGATTAACTAAATATACAGTAATAACATATTTGTTCTCTCTTTCAGATCTACAACCTTCCTGCTATTTTGAGCAAGAAAGAGGAAAGTACGTATTTAAGTCTTTAAGCACAGCCACAGTATTATTAATTT
>NW_015577092.1:0-238 GCF_001515605.1 Sinocyclocheilus anshuiensis | reverse complement strand
TACACACACATACATACACACACACACATACATACGTATGTATGTATGTATGTATGAAGTTTATTGCAAAAACAGATAACTCCATTTTTTTTATTTTCAAAATTCATGTTTTTTATTATGTTATCATGTTTTTATTGTGTTCTATTGTGTTAGTTAGCTAGTATTTTTTACCTAATCAAAATAACCCAACTGGAGTTTGATTGAGATTAATTGGAATGCACAATGAAAAAACATGATT
>NW_015577091.1:0-238 GCF_001515605.1 Sinocyclocheilus anshuiensis | reverse complement strand
TGTCAGACTCTCTAAAACCTGCTTTATCCCTTGTCCGCACGTACAGTAATTTACTTACTAAAAGCACTGGTGCAATACATTGTTCTTGACACTACCATAATAGAAGAACTATCATATTTTAATGACGAAAAATCATTGATTTTGTCCGTCAGTCAGTTCTAAAGTCATCCTTTTCTCAAAGTACATTAGAATCGCATCCATTCAGCACCATTTAAACGTTTGGGGTCTGTAACATTGT
>NW_015577090.1:0-238 GCF_001515605.1 Sinocyclocheilus anshuiensis | reverse complement strand
GACAACCGTGTTATTAGCTTGTCATGTGGTAGGAAAAAAGTTTGATCACTATTGTTCCAATAAGCCACTTTGAAACTTTGCTGTTATTTTATTTTTTAATATACGTTATGAACAGAACTGCGGTATTTCAAACATACTGAAACACTTTAGCCGCAGAGCGGTGTTTCTGCGATGAGTGGAGCGGGAAATGGTAAACCCGGAGCGGAGTGATTATTAAATGCTCGGAGCACGGAGGGGA
>NW_015577089.1:0-238 GCF_001515605.1 Sinocyclocheilus anshuiensis | reverse complement strand
CTAAGTGCTCTTAACGGAGCATATAGCTTGATCAAGTCGGAAAGACATGTAGGTGCTAAACCATTAAGAGATTTAAAAACAAATACCAAGATCTTAAACTGAATCCTAAAATGGACAGGCAACCAGTGAAGAGAGGCAAGAACGGGGGTGATGTGTTCCCGCTTTCATGTACCTGTCAGCAAGCGAGCTGCCACATTCTGGACCATCTGCAGTCTGGAGAGAGAGGCCTGACTAATAC
>NW_015577088.1:0-238 GCF_001515605.1 Sinocyclocheilus anshuiensis | reverse complement strand
TTTTTTTTAGCAATGTTTTAATTATTTTGTTGTAATCTGGCTATTTAGGTTTAATTTCTTTTTAGTTTTAGTTTTACTTGTTTTTTTTCATTCAAGTTTTTCATCTAATATTTCTGATTTATTTCAATTAACAACATTGTTTATAGTTTTAATGATAAAACTCTGGCGAATGCATTGACATGTTGAGCTCGTCACTGTTTTGTTGATATATTAAATGATGATTTTCATCTGCAGATGA
>NW_015577087.1:0-238 GCF_001515605.1 Sinocyclocheilus anshuiensis | reverse complement strand
TTATCAATGTTGAAAACAGTTGTGCTGCTTAATATTTTTGTGGAGGTTTTTTTTTTTTTTTTTGAATAAGTTCAAAAGAACACTTTTTTTTCCAAAGTATTAATGTCCTTATTTAAAATAAATAAATAAAATCTTACAGACCCCAAATTTTGAACCGTGGTTATATATGGCCAAAATTATGGCTATAGTAACAGAGTTTTTCTGCTGAACCTATAAAAATACCTTTTGCACTTCTAAG
>NW_015577086.1:0-238 GCF_001515605.1 Sinocyclocheilus anshuiensis | reverse complement strand
ACGCGACAACACATCGGCATCAATGTTATGACGTCCTGGCTTATACTGGAGACTGAAATCATACGTGGTCAATGCCGCCAGCCAACGATGTCCTGTTGCATTAAGCTTAGCTGTGGTAAGGACATATGGGAGCGGATTATTGTCAGTCCTTACTAGAAATTTCACTCCATAAAGATAGTCATGAAATGTATCGACTACCGCCCACTTCAGTGCCAAGAACTCCAGTTGGTGAGTATGA
>NW_015577085.1:0-238 GCF_001515605.1 Sinocyclocheilus anshuiensis | reverse complement strand
TTGTTAGAGCTGCTTTACAGCAGAATGTGAATTTGATACTATTGTAAAGCTGCTGTGAAACAGTTTATACTGTATAAAGCACTTTAGAAATAAAGTTGACTTTCTGACTAGGCTTTTATGCATGTTCAGTATAGATAGATAGATAGATAGATAGATAGATACTGAATATGCATACAACACAGATGCATATTCAGTGTGTGTGAGTGTGTGTGTGTGCGTGAGCGTGTGTGTGTGTGTG
>NW_015577084.1:0-238 GCF_001515605.1 Sinocyclocheilus anshuiensis | reverse complement strand
ACACACACACACACACTCAGCATGTTTACATGTGTTAGCGCTGCACTCTGAACCCAGAACTCTGCTTTAACTCTTGAGAAGCGTGTAGACGCTCTTTACCAGGCACTTACGTGAACAGGCATGTTGAAGTAATCAGACTTGAAGTGGTCGGCCATCTCGCCGAAGCTCTGGAGCGTGTACTCGCGCACGGCCTGCTCGAAGCCGAACGCCTCGCGAGGCTTGCTGCACTCCTGTGTGA
>NW_015577083.1:0-238 GCF_001515605.1 Sinocyclocheilus anshuiensis | reverse complement strand
TTACATAATAGTATAATTGCTTTGCTACTAGTCACTATCCCAATAGTGACAAGTATCTCATTTTTACTTTACCAAATTTTATTGTCATTGAATTCTATGGGAATCTTTGTTCAGATATCAGCTTGTTCAGATATCAGAGGGTGTTTACACAACAGCATTTTCAACTAAAAACGTTTTATATGTTTTGGTCGTACATTTACAAGACAACAGCATTTTGGAGGCCTGAAAACGCAAACTT
>NW_015577082.1:0-238 GCF_001515605.1 Sinocyclocheilus anshuiensis | reverse complement strand
TTACATAATAGTATAATTGCTTTGCTACTAGTCACTATCCCAATATTGACAAGTATCTCATTTTTACTTTACCAAATTTTATTGTCATTGAATTCGATGGGAATCTTTGTTCAGATATCAGCTTGTTCAGATATCAGAGGGTGTTTACACAACAGCATTTTCAACTAAAAACGTTTTATATGTTTTGGTCGTTCATTTACAAGACAACAGCATTTTGGAGGCCTGAAAACGCAAACTT
>NW_015577081.1:0-238 GCF_001515605.1 Sinocyclocheilus anshuiensis | reverse complement strand
TCATGAACACTTGACAATAAACGTGGAACACACAACACTATTACATTTATTTATTTAACACACATACTTATTTACATTTCAAATGTGCACCTAACATACCTGTACATACTAAATTGTTTATTTTGTATATTGTGTTTTTGCTATTTTGCACATTGTCTGTTTTGTATATTATTCTTTTTTTATTATCTGTCTCGTCTTGTCACTGTCATTCTGTTGCACTGTGGAGCTTCTGTCACTA
>NW_015577080.1:0-238 GCF_001515605.1 Sinocyclocheilus anshuiensis | reverse complement strand
TAGGTTGAATCCCTCCCATCTTTCTTATCATTCCCCACATTTCATGAATGTCTGTCTCTTTTCCAATTTCATCACAAAATTTCCTCCAATAATACTTTTTTGCCATCCGAATTGTTTTCCTGACAATTACTTGTGTTCTCTTATACTCAATAAAATCATTAAATGAATATGATTTTTTTACTTTCTTAAATATTCTGTTCCTTTTTTTTATAATTTCACTGCACTCTTCTGTCCACCA
>NW_015577079.1:0-238 GCF_001515605.1 Sinocyclocheilus anshuiensis | reverse complement strand
TGTGATAAGTAAACTAAAGGCTTCTTTTGCACGGCACGGCATTCCTGCAGCTGTCATCTCAGACAACGGCCCCCAGTACAGCTCTGGTGAGTTTGAATAATTTGCAAAAACATGGGAATTTACACATACTACCACAAGCCCATACCACCCACAAAGTAATGGTTTAGCAGAGAAATCTGTGCACACTGCAAAAATGTTACTGGGAAAAGCCAAAGCTGACAAAAGTGACCCATACCTT
>NW_015577078.1:0-238 GCF_001515605.1 Sinocyclocheilus anshuiensis | reverse complement strand
GGTTCATGATGGAACTGCAGAGGGTTTGTGAAAATGACTTTGCCAAATTAAATAAAAATAATTTAATCTACCTTTTATAAATTAAATTATATATGACCTCTGGATTTCGATCGGCAGTTTATACTTTTTTAGCAAGTAAAAGGCATATTAGTATAGTTGTAAAAATGTCTCCCTTCAGGTTGTGGTTCACATTTCTTTTTGCTGTGCAATCTTTATTGATTTTTATAAAGTAAACATA
>NW_015577077.1:0-238 GCF_001515605.1 Sinocyclocheilus anshuiensis | reverse complement strand
TTTTAGTAATTGTATGTGCTTTTGTTATTTTCATTTTTAAAAAATATTTATTTTTATCTTTTTTTTATTTTAGTTTTAGTAATTTTAGTTCTTCAACTTATTTTTAGTTAGTATTCAAGGAAAATTTTCTAATTTTAATTTAAGGTTTTTAATCAAATATTCATGTTTTCTTTCATTTCAGCTTTACATTTTTAATTAAATGACTGGGGGGGGGGAGGAATAGTTTTAGCTAACAATA
>NW_015577076.1:0-238 GCF_001515605.1 Sinocyclocheilus anshuiensis | reverse complement strand
GTAACATTCTAAATGTCTTTACTGTCACTTTTGATCAATTTAATGTGTCAATTTAATTAAGTATTAAGTAATAAAGTAATAAGTAATAAAGTATTCATTTTAGGGCTGAATGATTTTGGAAAATAGTCTAATTGCGATTTTTTCTTTTTACCAATATTGCGATTTAAAATGCAATTATTTTTAAAAGCTCTTCAAGTTCTGTATTATTCAACAAAGACAAGCTATAAATCATTGTATA
>NW_015577075.1:0-238 GCF_001515605.1 Sinocyclocheilus anshuiensis | reverse complement strand
TTTTTTACAGTGTATATCACTTTTTTTTGCCATGTCTGCTTGCAGTTGAACAGTTAAGGTGCAAATAATTCCAAGTATAAATAGTAAAAATTATTTGTATTTAGTGCACTAATTATTGCTATTTGTACTTTGCATTTTTTGTTATTGTAATTTGGGTAACACTTTACAATAAGGTTCCAACAATGAACAATAGATTACAGTATTTATTAATCTTTGTTAATGTTAGTTAATGAAAATA
>NW_015577074.1:0-238 GCF_001515605.1 Sinocyclocheilus anshuiensis | reverse complement strand
ACTCGTAAATACGAACGTCCCAGGAGGACTTGAACGCAGCATTAATCCCGCTCCCTCTGAATCTCTGACCATTGCCGCCTGCTCCCGCGATTTTCGTGTCCACTCCTTTAAACATTCTAATTTTGTGTATAATTTTGGCGCTTCAGGGAGCCACACTCAGAATGCGGTGTATTTAAATATTTTTGAATGAGCGCTTGCACTGTTTACTTTTACTTTCGATTTCGCGATCACACGCACT
>NW_015577073.1:0-238 GCF_001515605.1 Sinocyclocheilus anshuiensis | reverse complement strand
AATAACACAAACAGAATTCCAGGAACTATATAGTGCAATAAAAAAGAATAATAAATAAATAAATACATTTGTTCAACCAAAACAATTAGATTTTATCTTTTTCAAAACCCCATATTTGAAAAAAATTGTGGGGCTAGAAGACTAAATTGATCAGGGTAATACACCTGTCCTGATATCATAATGAAGAAAAAATATCTCATTAAAAAAGTCACTATAAAAATAAATAAATAAATAAATA
>NW_015577072.1:0-238 GCF_001515605.1 Sinocyclocheilus anshuiensis | reverse complement strand
GCTTTATTTTTATTTTCAATACTTTGCATTTTAAAATAAACTTCTCAATGTCTGTTCAGTAGTCCCTTTAACAGATGACAATTTAATTTTGTGGTGCTTCTAATTAAGTGATAACAAGCCGTTGCAAATGTTGTACAAAATAAATATCAACACTACTCATTTGCACCAATAAAATGTTCAACCCTTTGTTTTAGTACCAAATATATATGTAATATCTAATTATCATTTATATTTAACA
>NW_015577071.1:0-238 GCF_001515605.1 Sinocyclocheilus anshuiensis | reverse complement strand
TTTAGATGGTTTTAGATATGAGAGTACTTTTCCACCCATAAAACTTATGCAGATGATGTATTGGTTTTAACCAGTGGACAGGATGATATTGATAAACTGGTTGATATTGTTAATATGTATGCAAAAATTTCATCTGCAAAAGTAAATTGGGCTAAAAGTTCAGCATATAGGGTTGGAAAATGTCATGAAGGAAAACTGGTTTTACCAGGTGAAATGGTTTGGTCACAAAGAGGTCTTA
>NW_015577070.1:0-238 GCF_001515605.1 Sinocyclocheilus anshuiensis | reverse complement strand
GAGTATGTATGTGTGTGTGTGTGTGAGTGAGTGTGTGTCAGTATGTGAGTGCGTATGTGTGATTGTGTATGAGTGTGCATGTGTACAAGTGTGTGTGTGTGTATATGTGCATATGAGTGCGTGTATGAGCGTGTGTGTGAGTGAGTGTATGAGTGTGTGTGTGTGTGTGAGAGAGTGAGTATGTGTGCGCGCATTTTTGTGACAAATGAGGCCATAAATTTGTATAATGACAAAGGTA
>NW_015577069.1:0-238 GCF_001515605.1 Sinocyclocheilus anshuiensis | reverse complement strand
CGTTCAAAACGAACGAATCGTTCAAGAACGACCCAACACTAATAGGCCCTAGCCCGGCCCGTGTCCAACAGCTCATCAGAATTACTGGCCCGAGCCTTTTTTCCCCCTTCTCCCAAAACAGCTTGTACTACTGTTTCAGCTATTTAAATAGTTCAGTTTTGTATGTAATGGCAAAGTAATTATGTTTCGTTTAGTTTTTTTATTAAAGGGGTCATATGATGCGATTTCAATTTTTCCT
>NW_015577068.1:0-238 GCF_001515605.1 Sinocyclocheilus anshuiensis | reverse complement strand
TCAGACTGATAAGCTCTTTTGCACTACAATCATTATATCTGCACTTTTTGTTTATTTCACTGGTTTGCAATCTATCTGCCATGTGCCTTGTGCTACTTTATTTATCTTTTTTGTTTTTTTTACATGTCCTTATTTCTATATTTGTATAGTTGTATTTTATATATATTTAATATAAGTTCTACTGTTAGTGTTGTCTGTATGCACCAAGGGTCTGAGAGTAATGCAATTTCAGTTCTCT
>NW_015577067.1:0-238 GCF_001515605.1 Sinocyclocheilus anshuiensis | reverse complement strand
GGAATCGGTATCGGAGGCGAAAAAGGCGGATCGGAGCATCCCTATCTGGCCTCTTTTGGTTTGTTCCTCCAGTCCCCCGGCGTCTGCTCTCTCAACTTTCACTGACGACACCACTGGATGGGATTTCATGTTTTTGTGTTGTGCCCCTTCCGAGGGGCCCACCTTCAACTGACCATGTGTTTGATGAGAAAACTAGCCTTACAGCAGAGCACCAGTCTGAGCCGTATTTCATGCAGTA
>NW_015577066.1:0-238 GCF_001515605.1 Sinocyclocheilus anshuiensis | reverse complement strand
TTTGAGCTCCACATCGGTAACTGTGAACACAGTAGGAAGTTGTCAGACAGCTGTACAGTATATGAGGTGGTCATTAATAAAAATTACTTTAAAAAGAGGTTCACTGTGATTATACTAACACACAAGATATTGAAATGCCACCTTTTGTCTAAAGGCCTCTTCACATCAAGTTTGATGCCTTATTTACATCTGGTATTAAATGATGCTAAATATTCACACAGTTTCTAAAAAGGAAGTA
>NW_015577065.1:0-238 GCF_001515605.1 Sinocyclocheilus anshuiensis | reverse complement strand
ATTGTTTAGTTTAAATGCATGCTGTAGTAATTTAGAGTGTTATTACATTTAATAACAAATAATGAGGTAAACTGTTATGAATGAACTGCTTTTGGTCCTTACTCAGTTTCTGTGGATAATAGTGTCTCCAAAAAAACCAACATCAGTATATTCGATTTCATACTTTAAATATATGTCATTAGGATCCTAGAGGTGCAAGGAATTAAATTCAATCCTCACCTGAGTCTGCAGGCAGTCC
>NW_015577064.1:0-238 GCF_001515605.1 Sinocyclocheilus anshuiensis | reverse complement strand
AAAATCTTCACTTCTGGCTTCCCTGGTCAATTAATTGATGATTCACAAATCGTCCACTCAACAGAAGTAGTTATTTTCCTTTTTTTTTTTATACACGATTGCAACCAACATAGACATCTTTTTTATGTTCTATATTCATGTTGAAGACTAGTTGCCACTGGCAAATATTGCTGAGGGGATTGTTATGGATATGACTGCCTAGTTAACTGACTTGCCCTTTGTGTAGTGAAGGGACTTA
>NW_015577063.1:0-238 GCF_001515605.1 Sinocyclocheilus anshuiensis | reverse complement strand
AATCCATTTGCTTATACACATGCACTCAAAAGCCTGCTGACCGCAAACTGACCACACAAACACTCTGCTGCCATCTAGTGATGCCGCTATATCAGCACTAGTAATAAAGGTTCTTTTTTTCTGGTTAAAAATACTTTCTCCTATCCAGCTGTAAGCAAGCCAAGGTTATTTTCAATTACCTGAAAATAACACTGTGGCTCTGTTTCTATGTCAAAAATGCACTCAAATATGTACATTA
>NW_015577062.1:0-238 GCF_001515605.1 Sinocyclocheilus anshuiensis | reverse complement strand
GAAATGTAGGGTCACAGTAAACGAGTATTTTCTATATAAATGTAACGTCACTGAATCAATATTATTAATAATACTAAACCAACAGAAACATCTCAATTACAAGTGCCATAACAGGAGGACATTAGTGACCTTAATTTACAAAAGCCATTTACAGTTCAGGGGCAAAGCACATTAGGAAAAATTAATATTAACTTGTGTTGTGCCTGTGCAGGATCTGTGCTTGGTTATTCTGATCTTA
>NW_015577061.1:0-238 GCF_001515605.1 Sinocyclocheilus anshuiensis | reverse complement strand
TTGGCCGGTCCTCACTTTCTGAGAGCCATTTAAAGGCCTGTTTGATGGTCAAGACTTGGTTTTAGGGGTCAGGTTATAATTCGGTAAAGGGTAGGTTTAGGGTAAGGAGCTAGCGATCGCATTGTGTCAATGTATGTCCTCACAAAGATAGCTATACAGCGTTGAGTGTGTGTGCATGTGTGTGTAATATTAAGGATCACATCTAGAGAGGATATTAAAACATTCACAGTCTGAATTA
>NW_015577060.1:0-238 GCF_001515605.1 Sinocyclocheilus anshuiensis | reverse complement strand
TGACAGTGTGTCGGAGGTACAGTGCCAGAGTAGTCCAAGTGCGGATTCTTGTGCATCTGGTTGCTCTTGGGTCAGCCACAATACCAGGTTACTTGACTTGGCTTCAGATGGGATAGAGTCCAGTACTTGAGGGACATTTCTGGCCCACTGTCTCAGATCAAATCCTCCTGTGGCTAGGAGGTCTCGCAACTTAGATGCCCGTGCCCTGGCTTCTTCTTGGGAATGGAAACTCTGGAGG
>NW_015577059.1:0-238 GCF_001515605.1 Sinocyclocheilus anshuiensis | reverse complement strand
TAATTAATCACAGAATTTTCATTTTGGGGTGAACTAACCCTTTAAACTTTACTGACTGTGAATGGAGCCGCTCTGAGGCGTCAATCATTAGCTGCGCGCATGAACTGCGCTTTGCGTGGAATCCTGCTGCAACCATCCTTTGCCAAATGATAAGCACATTACTATATCGCAATTTAATTTTCTGTTCGATTTGTGTTCATTACAAAACTGTGGGGGGACAGATTATATTATGACGGTT
>NW_015577058.1:0-238 GCF_001515605.1 Sinocyclocheilus anshuiensis | reverse complement strand
TTTTACTGTATTTCTGATCAAATAAATGCAAACTTGGTGAGCATTTACACATCAAAAAGTCTTACCGACCCAAAACATTTGAACATTATAAAACTTAAAAATCCAACATGTGCAAAAATATTATACATCTAATATTATTTATATATTGTGCTACTAGAAATTGTACTTAACAAATCATAGATATAATAACTATATTTGGTTCCCTTTCATGGGAACTTCGAACTGCGTCCTCTAGGGG
>NW_015577057.1:0-238 GCF_001515605.1 Sinocyclocheilus anshuiensis | reverse complement strand
CAGCTGATAGTCAGCTGTTCCTGACGTGTACCAATCCAGTTTTTTGACACTTATCATAGTGGTCCATTTAAATTCCCATTCTCCAGCATCTCTTCTATCACATCGCTGCTCGCAAATCAACTCCCTCCTCCAACCCCAAATCCACCTAACTGAACCTGTAATCGAAACTGATTTCCCCCCCCCTCTCTTCTTCTATACAGTTCACTTTTGCAAGCATTCTCTATCATGTATTTTGTAT
>NW_015577056.1:0-238 GCF_001515605.1 Sinocyclocheilus anshuiensis | reverse complement strand
TATATATATACTGTTTTAGATCACAAAACCCTCACTAATAAGCTGTACTTTAAAGTAAAAAAAAATAAAATAAAACATAGAATAAGGACCCTTTAATGAAGATAAACAATTCATTTCAGGTCTAAAAGAAAGTTTTAAGTTATTAAAAAAAAGCACTTGCTGAAGATCTCGCATGGAATCTGGCTTTTTCTGGCTTGCATATTGATTGTGCATATCTAGACTCGCTCATTGAGCGGCG
>NW_015577055.1:0-238 GCF_001515605.1 Sinocyclocheilus anshuiensis | reverse complement strand
TTGGTGTAAAATGTTTGCTGTGTTTACATGATTGTTACTTACTGTATAATCTGCTGTAATATGCAAACTGAAAAAAGTAATAAATATCTCGTTAAAAAAAAAGGGGTATCCATACCAGACAAAAGTAAAAAGAGAAAACAATGAAACCTTAAAAGGATCGAATAGTTAGTCACCTGAGATTATTACAAAACACTCGAACTCAGTAAATGGTCACATACAAGTACAGTTGCACTAATCG
>NW_015577054.1:0-238 GCF_001515605.1 Sinocyclocheilus anshuiensis | reverse complement strand
AGCTAGAAATGAAACATGTATTAGTAAGAGCTTTGCTAAAGAAAACTGAAGAAAAGGGATGTTACCGTAGAATGCTGCGTTGCAGACGCAGAGCAGGAGGCATTAAAGAAGAAAGTCCCGGAGGAGAAAAATGTGAAAATGGAAGGCTTCTTATTGTGGGAGCTTCTTAGGGAATTTCCAGACCTCATGACGTCACAAGACATTGGAATCCACCTGCTCTCTATAGACCATTTCAAAG
>NW_015577053.1:0-238 GCF_001515605.1 Sinocyclocheilus anshuiensis | reverse complement strand
TTTGTATGTAAGTGTTTTGAACCCACACTGGCACCTCAGTTGTCACCTCAGTTTGGTAGTGAAGGGTTGCCCAGACAGACAGGCAGGCAGTGAGGAAGGGGATTTCTGCCATCTGTGTGAGACATCAAAGGAAGCTTATTTGCTGAATTTACAGGAGACATTGAGCAAGAGGGAGAGAAAGACAGAAAAAAACTGCCTATGGGGTTAAGGAGGCATCTCAACTGGTTTCTGTCTCTTT
>NW_015577052.1:0-238 GCF_001515605.1 Sinocyclocheilus anshuiensis | reverse complement strand
TGACCTCTGACCTGCTGGAGTTGTGCAGGAGCTCGGTTCCTTTGCTCCAGGAGATGCTCGGCCGCGGCGCCGCTCGGGGTTTGCAGTCAATCACCACGCGCCCGTTTTTGGCCCCCAGAAGTTTGGGTTTCACTGGGTTCCACTCAAATGAAGGAGCGCCGGCTGGGAAAACAACACATTCAGTGGAAGAACTAGCAGTGTTCCTCAAGATATTCAACTCTGTGAGTCCTAAAGCTCA
>NW_015577051.1:0-238 GCF_001515605.1 Sinocyclocheilus anshuiensis | reverse complement strand
GTGTGGTGGCGTATTTCCAACTGAAATGGAATATTGAGTAGAGGGTGGGGTTTTACACAGCAAATTTATTGTCGGAGGGGCATGGTTAAGCATATTCTGCCCAAGCCGTCAAACTGACATCATCAGAGAAGGCATGCCATTCCAGAGTGGAAGGAAATAATCAGATTTTGATTAAAGATTACCAAAACAAACAATTTTTTTCAGAGGATTAACTTGCACAGATTAATTGTTGACCTTA
>NW_015577050.1:0-238 GCF_001515605.1 Sinocyclocheilus anshuiensis | reverse complement strand
ATAGGGGTCAGATCAATATGCCAGAGGGTTTGTGCAGTCATTTCCTCTGATGATTCACCTAGATATGTTGAGCAACTAGGAGCCTCCCCAGAATGCATTCCTAAAGTGTTTGCATTTCCTACTCACCTGAGTTGTAATTCTATGGAGCAGAAATCACGTGCTGAGTTGATCCATGCCCAGAAGAATGATGCTACCTTAGGTCCTGTGATTTCTGCGTTGGAAGATGGAAAATGGCCTG
>NW_015577049.1:0-238 GCF_001515605.1 Sinocyclocheilus anshuiensis | reverse complement strand
TCCATGACATTCTAATTTATTGAGATGCACCTGTATATTATTGTTTGACATTTTATTGTAATGTATTATTACAATTAATGTATTATTGTAAACATTTAAGAATAACGCTATTTAGGAACATTTAACATTCATTATATATAACATTTATTAGGAACACCAACATAGCAGGAAACATAATGTTTTCTGTTATATCAAGCACAAACTAAGAAAAGTAAAACAAACCTTAACGTTTCAATAG
>NW_015577048.1:0-238 GCF_001515605.1 Sinocyclocheilus anshuiensis | reverse complement strand
TGGGTTACGAGTCCGACTCTCTAACCATTAGGCCACGACTTCACTGTCATTCCACATTCTACAGGACTGGTTGCAACATATAACTACAAGCTGTTTTGTATTTAGGTACAAATTACATCATAAGTGTATGAATGCAAATCAGAAAGCCTACATGAAAGCTTACGTTTCTCCGATTTTCCTAGTTTTCATGCATAATTCTATCTACGTGAGGCAGCTGGGAGACCCTGCCGTCAATTAG
>NW_015577047.1:0-238 GCF_001515605.1 Sinocyclocheilus anshuiensis | reverse complement strand
TTCACATTCTTTGGAGGTGGAGGGGCCAAGAAGGTCACCACCTTGTTGGGATTTTCCGACGACATCTCTCCAGGGAAAAAAAATTAAAACTTAAATGTATAAATAAATGATTGTGAAAAAACTCAAATGTAAACCTTGACCTTTTGCGGAAATTTCCTCCTTCAGCTTTTGACTGTGGCACAAAAAGCCTATGAAAAAAGTAATAAAAGCTCACGTGAACCACAGAGTTTGCTGGAAG
>NW_015577046.1:0-238 GCF_001515605.1 Sinocyclocheilus anshuiensis | reverse complement strand
AAGTCTTGTAGCATGCGCTGTGGTGTTTTTGCCCAAGACTGTAATGCTTTGCGGGAGTGCTGCAATGAAATTTCAGTGAAGTTAGTTAATAAATTAAACAAAATGCTTTATCAGACTTGCTTAAGGCAAATAAAGCTTAAGCACTGATTTGGCACAGTTAGGCTATGAGTGACAGGATTGCTGTTTCACGGATTTATAACTGAATGTACCATCATTTGTTGCACTGTCGTTTTTGAAG
>NW_015577045.1:0-238 GCF_001515605.1 Sinocyclocheilus anshuiensis | reverse complement strand
TACAGACCACGAGCCACTTCCCAGTACTCGCTGTAGTCAAAGACTCTATCCAGAGAAACACCTGCATGGCAGGAGAAGTGTGTTACAAATGCAGCAACTTTACTGTAGGATAATAAGAGATACGGCTTCATACAAACTTTTTGCACCTACTTATCTATCAAAGCTGCTAACTGAGTATCAGAGTGGAAGAACTTTGAGATCAACAACTCAAAATGTACTTAAAATTCCAAGGACTAAG
>NW_015577044.1:0-238 GCF_001515605.1 Sinocyclocheilus anshuiensis | reverse complement strand
ATAATTATTTCACAAATGCTTATAGATCCTTAAAATCATTTTTTTTTATTTCTTATAGATCATAAAAAGACAATAAGGTCTCATGTGTTAACATTAGTTAATGAATTAACAAACATGAACTAACAATGAACAATATATTTCTACAGCATTTATTAATCTTTTTTAATGTTATTAAAAATTAACAGTACATTAACTTGTTAACACATTCAACTTAACATTTTAATAATGTATTAGTAAG
>NW_015577043.1:0-238 GCF_001515605.1 Sinocyclocheilus anshuiensis | reverse complement strand
GCAAAGGGGCAGTGGCTCTAGCCACCGGGCCACCCCCCTGTGCACTGCCCTGGCTGTCACACTGACACTACTGACTCAAAGTTAGTTCGTTAGTTACTAGACCCCCAAGACATGTCATTGCAACAAGTTCTCATGTTCTACTAACTACAAACACGTTCTCGTCACATATTGACGCTTGGTCAGGACAGGACCCTAATGTTATTTGAGGACTACCTGACATTCAAAATACATCCTATAG
>NW_015577042.1:0-238 GCF_001515605.1 Sinocyclocheilus anshuiensis | reverse complement strand
AAGTGACATGCCTGCCACAAGTGCTCCAACTGATCTTTTCAATTAGCCTTCCATGCATGATCCAGGGCGACTTCCGCCTATTTCCAGAAATTAAGCTCAAACTTGACGTGCAGCTAGTTTTATTTTAAAGACAAATGTCAGGCAGGCTCATCATATTTTCCCCCTCTTCTATATTTGGAGCTTATTTATTGCAAAGGAGCTTGTGCTCTTGGACTCAATTTAACGCGAGGCTTCGGAG
>NW_015577041.1:0-238 GCF_001515605.1 Sinocyclocheilus anshuiensis | reverse complement strand
GTTCTCAAAAACAGTGACACGCAGCAAAACTAAGAATATTAAACACATTTTTAAGGACATAATAATGTATGTGTTGTACCATAATACTAGCTTCATAAACCCTCAAAGTGCATGTTTAGCCTCATGATAGTGCAACTTATCTGTACTGTTTAACTTTTGTCTTAAACTCAAAAATATTTTAATTAGTGATCAGCATTACGCCACATGTTGTCATTTGCATCTTTACATTTAGTCTTAG
>NW_015577040.1:0-238 GCF_001515605.1 Sinocyclocheilus anshuiensis | reverse complement strand
AACAAACTGGTAAGATTTTAAAACATTTTTGTCTTAAATCAATATATTTTATCGCCTTAATTTTTTATGTGGTGAAATGTTGTGTAATAAGTGGTTTGACTGCACTTTATCCCTTAAATGTCCGTCTAGTTTGAACTTGCCGTCTTCACGGAAGCTTTGCGTTCAAATATTTCAACTCAAATCAGTATTTTGGGTCTAATTATTTACTTATGAGGCAAGTAGCCGTGTAATAAGCGGG
>NW_015577039.1:0-238 GCF_001515605.1 Sinocyclocheilus anshuiensis | reverse complement strand
GGCCATCGATCTCCCGATCGCCTGAGCGGTGGTCTTGGTGGCACGTAGAGCCAGGTCGGTTGCGCTCCTCAGCTCCCTGAGGGTCGCGGAGTCCAGGCCAGACTCATCTGAAGATGCGAGGATCGTTGGCCTGAAAGAGCTAGAGGACCACCATTGAATGAAGCGCTGAAGCCGCCTGTCCAGCTGAAGTGTCGGCGCGTCCAGCGAGAGCTGAAGTGGCCCTACAAGGCTTGGACGG
>NW_015577038.1:0-238 GCF_001515605.1 Sinocyclocheilus anshuiensis | reverse complement strand
GTTCTCAAAAACAGTGACACGCAGCAAAACTAAGAATATTAAACATTTTTAAGGAAGTAATAATGTAAGTGTTGTACCATAATACTAGCTTCATAAACCCTCAAAGTGCATGTTTAGCCTCATGATAAGCCTCAACTTATCTGTACTGTTTAACTTTTGTCTTAAACTCAAAAATATTTTAATTAGTGATCAACATTACGCCACATGTTGTCATTTGCATCTTTACATTTAGTCTTAG
>NW_015577037.1:0-238 GCF_001515605.1 Sinocyclocheilus anshuiensis | reverse complement strand
TGTGTCTGTGTGAGTATCTAGGCTATAATTATCAGCCAGGCAGGGAGTGCCCATACCATTGGCCAGTGTACCCAGGCGATGCCACCCTCACACTCTACTCACATACACAGCATTCAGCTCACTGACTCCATTTGGCCCAGTGCCATCTTGCCAGCAACCAATGCACAATTGTACACACACACACACACACTCACATGCTCACACACACACACACACACACACACACAGACAGGGTCAG
>NW_015577036.1:0-238 GCF_001515605.1 Sinocyclocheilus anshuiensis | reverse complement strand
ACGCACCTTTCACTGAATCTGCAACATCACAGCAAAATAAATATATATTTTTGTTGACTGAGTGGTGAGCTTGTTGGCTGAATTCAGTCAGATTAGGTAAAAAGATCATGTATCGAGTTGTGCATGTAAAAACAAACTTAAGCACGCGACTGTAGTCCGATTCATTAGAAAATGACTTTTGAACCAGTTCCTTTTGAATCAAAACCCTACAGCCAGTGGCGTAACTTAGTAATGACGG
>NW_015577035.1:0-238 GCF_001515605.1 Sinocyclocheilus anshuiensis | reverse complement strand
TCATCCAGAAGATTCTGTCTGTGTATTTTAAAGGCATCCTGAATGCGATGGAGAAGTAAAAGGCCAAGTTAACGACTGCACAACAGCCTCAGTGGCCAAATGGATAAGGTCATATACCTCTAAGCAAGGGATTATGGGTTTGAGACCCGTCTGGGGTGACGTAGAGCAGAGTGGCGCAGCGGAAGCGTGCAGGCCCCATAAACCAGAGGTCAATGGATCAAAACCGTCCTCTACTAAG
>NW_015577034.1:0-238 GCF_001515605.1 Sinocyclocheilus anshuiensis | reverse complement strand
ATCCTCGCCTCCACGGACGAGTCTGGCCTGGACCCCGCGACTCTCGGGGAGCTGAGGAATGCAATTGACCTAGCTCTGCGCACCACCAAGACCACTGCTCAGGCGATCGGGAGGTCGATGGTCAGCCTTGTGGTGCTCGAGCGCCATTTATGGCTGATGCTAACGGAGATCAAGGATGCGGATAAGGTCCCCTTCCCTGACGCCCCGATCTCCTCCAACAGCTTCTTCGGACTGGCGG
>NW_015577033.1:0-238 GCF_001515605.1 Sinocyclocheilus anshuiensis | reverse complement strand
ATTCTTGAGCTCTAATAAACATGTGAAATGCATTTCCTTGCCCATGAATTTTATGCTATGAATACTGTGATAAATATCAACATCATATGATAATGGAAAACATATATTGTTTGGCCATATTGCCCAACCCTAATTTTGTGTTTGAGGGGGAAATGTGATGAAAATAATGTCACAATGTGAAAAAAACTTTTGTAAAGTATTATTTAATGTCGTTTTGAGTTTGTTGTGAAATGTGACC
>NW_015577032.1:0-238 GCF_001515605.1 Sinocyclocheilus anshuiensis | reverse complement strand
AAGTATTATCATAAATAGTGGTCAAATATCGAAGCTATCTAATCTGAAGATCAAATCAGAATATTTATTGTAAAAATGTTTCTGTAACTGCTGCCAAAAATAATCTACATTGTAAATTATTTGGCCGTAAATTTACTGGCTACTAGTTGCATTACTTTCACAGTACATTACTGTATGTAAATATATTTATAGCTCCACTGTGATTTGTGATATATTTTCAAGGGGGGGGGGGGGGGGG
>NW_015577031.1:0-238 GCF_001515605.1 Sinocyclocheilus anshuiensis | reverse complement strand
GTAACTTACTCTGTGAACCTAACCTGGTCAGGAGCAGGTTTTCTTAACCCAGAGTTTCTTTGGGTCTCCTCCCCCTTTTTAAAGCGGAAGCGATGTTTAAATACTTTCATGCACGCTGCAAAAATGCTTTTCGTACTAAGTATTTCTTATTTCAAGTACAAATATCTCAAAATTCTTAAATCAATATGAATTCTCTATATAAGAAAATGATATAAGATATTTAGTCTTGTTTCCTGGG
>NW_015577030.1:0-238 GCF_001515605.1 Sinocyclocheilus anshuiensis | reverse complement strand
GCGTACCAATACCGGGTTCTTCCTTTTGGCCTTGCACTCTCACCCCGCACTTTCACGATGTGTGTGGATGCTGCTCTGGCTCGTCTGCGACTCCAGGGCATCCGCATACTGAATTATATCAATGATTGGTTGATTTTAGCTCAATCGGAGCAGGTGGTGGTTCGACATCAAGATGTCATCCTCGCTCACATGAATGCTGGGGTTAAGACTAAATGCCAAGAAAAGTGTGCTTTCTCCA
>NW_015577029.1:0-238 GCF_001515605.1 Sinocyclocheilus anshuiensis | reverse complement strand
GAATCTCGAAAGTGAAAGTGAAACTAAAAAGCGATCGCGCATTCAGAAGCAGTTTCAATGCCAGGTATAATAGCGACTCCCTGATGCCCGCAATTTATATACAGTATAATTGCCCAGTGATATAACTGCGAGAGAAAATACTGAAATATATATATTTTCCTCCCATCGCATATTTATTCCCTTTAAGGAATTGCGATGCCGGCTCAACATTGTGATGTCTATCAGCCATCGGCGATGG
>NW_015577028.1:0-238 GCF_001515605.1 Sinocyclocheilus anshuiensis | reverse complement strand
TGGCAGAAAATACAAACACACATAAATGTGAGTATTAAGCATGAAATTATTGTTACAGTGCCTTTAATTTCGATGTGTACATTTAAAGCACAGTTTTAATTACGTTTATTTACGTCTCTTGATTTTAATGGCTTATTGCTTTTAATTTTTTAATGCCTCTGATATTGGTTATTAGAGAACAATTAAAGCGAAAATATTAGATTTAATATGGGCTGCTTTTGGTGCTTGACACTTTTTT
>NW_015577027.1:0-238 GCF_001515605.1 Sinocyclocheilus anshuiensis | reverse complement strand
GAGCTGTAACAGTCCAACAGATGAACACTTTAACGTCCCAGAACAACCAGACGGGATTTTCCCGACGAACATCTTCGTAACAACCAACAGGAATGGGAAATGCTCGAGACGAACCTCTGAAATGTGAAGCTACGTGTATGTCGGGGGATGTGATGTCCGTTCATCCTACAGCGATAAGAGACACTTGACTAGCGGTAATCCACCGAAATATCCAGCGTTCCATTTCCAAAAGATGTTA
>NW_015577026.1:0-238 GCF_001515605.1 Sinocyclocheilus anshuiensis | reverse complement strand
GTCACTTTTGATCAATTTAATGCATCCTTGCTGAATTAAAGTAATAATTTCTTTAATTTCTAAAAAAAAACAAAGAATAATAGTATAATGTATAATGTTAAAGCTTTCTATTTCAGATAAATGCTACTCTTTTGAACTTTCTATTCATCACAGAATCCTGAAAATAAACATTGATAATAATCAGAAATGTTTTTTGAGCAGCGAATCAGCATATTAGAATGATTTCTGAAGGATCATG
>NW_015577025.1:0-238 GCF_001515605.1 Sinocyclocheilus anshuiensis | reverse complement strand
AAGAGAAGCTGGTCATTCCAAATCTGTGATTTCTAGAATATTGCATCTTTACAATGTACATTCACCCACATCCACGTAAGACAAATGCACGAGAAGACAGGATAATGCAGAGACTCACAATGGGGAATCAGTTCAACAGTTCAATTGCTTGCCAGTTTAACGCTGAACAGGGTAAGGATCTGTTTCCGAGTATGTAAAGAAGTCAGTGAAAGGTGGAGAAGGAAGTGTCATGGTTTGG
>NW_015577024.1:0-238 GCF_001515605.1 Sinocyclocheilus anshuiensis | reverse complement strand
AAGCTGCAATGAATCAAGTCTAGTTACATGGAAAGGTTTTTTGGCGTAGGCCCTGTCCTTTGTCCAAATCCTGGTGATGCAGATTTGGCTGGTCCTGCCTGAAGATGAAGGCAGAGGTGGCGCCTACCTCTGGACGGACAGGGACCAACCTGGTGGTGGTGGGGAGGAGGATGGAGGGTAATGTCAACGTCATCAACTGCGAACATAAAAGAGAAAGTTCAGTACTTATATACTCCAA
>NW_015577023.1:0-238 GCF_001515605.1 Sinocyclocheilus anshuiensis | reverse complement strand
TGTGTGTGTGTGTGTGTGTGTGTGAGAGAGAGAGTGACTGTGTGTGCGAGTGTGTGTGTGTGAGAGAGAGAGTGACTGTGTGAGTGAGTGTGTGTGTGCGTGAGTGTGTGTGTGTGTGTGAGAGAGTGACTGTGTGAGTGAGTGTGTGTGTGCGAGTGTGTGCGTGAGTGTGTGTGTGAGAGAGTGACTGTGTGCGAGTGTGTGCGTGTGTGTGAGAGAGAGAGTGACTGTGTGAGTG
>NW_015577022.1:0-238 GCF_001515605.1 Sinocyclocheilus anshuiensis | reverse complement strand
CTTGAACAGCACGAGAATCTCTTCAGAGGTCAAAAACACAATCTGATGGCCGCCACTGAACGCCTGCAGGAGCTGATCTGCCCTCGACATGATGAACTACTGGAAATGTACTGCTGTACTGACCAGAGCTGTATCTGTATGCTGTGTTTGGAGGATGAACACAACAATCATGTCACTGCATCAACTGCAGCGGCGAGGACAGAGAAACAGGTCAAGTCCTGCTCCCTATACTGCATCT
>NW_015577021.1:0-238 GCF_001515605.1 Sinocyclocheilus anshuiensis | reverse complement strand
TACTGCGTCTTGCTTAAGACACTAAGGGGGAAAACACCTTTTCTCCAAATACTGAAGCCTTTTTCAATCACGCAGTGAAACTGCACGTCCATTGGTTCGTGCAGTGTATTTAAAACGAACCAATGGCTCAGCAGCAGAGCTGCACGAGCCTATGGTGGCACAGCCCGCCAGAGCCCACCAAATTGGGCAGGGGATCTGGCTATATAAGCGTGCACTTCGCCATAGGATCCTCAGATTT
>NW_015577020.1:0-238 GCF_001515605.1 Sinocyclocheilus anshuiensis | reverse complement strand
ACATGGCACCATTTGACAAAGTGCTATATGGCACCTGTAAAAATAAGTGCTAAATAGCACTAAAAGTGGTTCCCCTATGATTACAAACCAAAGAACCGCTTTTAGTGCTATATAGCACCATTATTTTTAGAGTGTAGCTTCTATGTCATGTGGTGTTCCCCAGGGATCCGTTTTGGCTCCTATTCTTTTTTCATTGTACATGCTCCCATTGGGTTCTATTTTTAGGAAGCATGGTCTG
>NW_015577019.1:0-238 GCF_001515605.1 Sinocyclocheilus anshuiensis | reverse complement strand
GAACGAAATGGGAAGGCAGCAATAGCATGCTGTTCTGCACCTACCAACTCATCCCCCAACCCCTGGTGGATGTCCAATACGTGGAGTGTCTTGGGCAACGGTGTACCAGAGGACTGTGTCGAATTATAAGAGGAATACTGCCTCGACAATGAGTCAGCATTTCCATTAACACGACCAGGGCGATACTTGATCTCATAATCAAAAATTGCCAACTGAGACACCCAGCGCTGCTCAGCTG
>NW_015577018.1:0-238 GCF_001515605.1 Sinocyclocheilus anshuiensis | reverse complement strand
TGTGTGTGCGTGCGTGCGTGCGTGTGTGTGTGTGTGTGTGTGTGTTCGTGCGTGTGCATACGCATGAATGTATTAAGCAGGTGTTAATGGGATAATGGGACTAAGTGGTTTGCTGTTGTATCTGGTATCTGTAAATGCTTGATTTTTGTTTTGGAAGTTTTGCTAAAAAAAAAAAATCAATCACTATCTACCCAACCTTATGTCATTCCAAACCTGTATGCTGTTTTTTTTTTTTTTC
>NW_015577017.1:0-238 GCF_001515605.1 Sinocyclocheilus anshuiensis | reverse complement strand
TCCCAGGACTTGCAAATCTCTGATGAGGAGATATGGAAAGCACAAGAATGTGATCCAGAAATCCAATCACTTTATATGACCATCAAGGATACTGGACAACCGATTGTTGTAAATGCTACCACTACATTTAATGTCCTGGAAGATAAGGTATATAGAGTGCAGAAATTACCCCATAAAACTATTTATCAGATTAACATACCTACTTCACTTCATCCTAAACTCCTTCAGAACTTCCATG
>NW_015577016.1:0-237 GCF_001515605.1 Sinocyclocheilus anshuiensis | reverse complement strand
GTGTGTGTGTGTGTGTGTGTGTGTGTGAATGAGTGAGTGTGAGTGTATGAGTGAGTGTGTGTGTGTGAATGAGTGAGTGTGTGTGTGAATGAGTGTGTGAGTGAGTGAGAGTGTGTGTGTGAGTGTGAATGAGTGTGTGTGTGAGTGAGTGTGAATGAGTGAGTGTGTGTGAATGAGTGAGTGTGAGTGAATGAGTGTGTGTGTGTGTGAATGAGAGTGTGTGTGTGTGAGTGAGTG
>NW_015577014.1:0-238 GCF_001515605.1 Sinocyclocheilus anshuiensis | reverse complement strand
TAGCAGTCAGGCACTGCTAATCAAATGCCTTTGATTAACTGATCAGCAAGTGTGAGCACCTCTATAAAAGCAGAAGTTTTGACAGTTTGCTGGTCCGGAGCCTTCAGGTGTGTGTTAACACAATGCCAAGGAGATAAGACATCAGCAATGATCTTAGAGAAGCAATTGTTGCTACCATCAATCTGGGAAGAGAAATATGGCCATTTCCAAACAATATGAAGTCCATCATTCTGCAGTG
>NW_015577013.1:0-238 GCF_001515605.1 Sinocyclocheilus anshuiensis | reverse complement strand
TATATATATATATATATATATCTCAACACATTACTAATAAAAACATAAAACATACTACTTGTATGTGCAGGTAAATAGATGAACCTAGAATATGCATAATACTAAATTTAGTTCTTCAGTATCACTGCATTAATGCACTAAGCCACTTTAAGCATGTTCTTTATAATGCTTTATAAAAAGCCTTGATTGTTTACATTAGGGCTGCATGATATATCGTTTCAGCATCGATATCGCGATG
>NW_015577012.1:0-238 GCF_001515605.1 Sinocyclocheilus anshuiensis | reverse complement strand
ACCTAGTTACAAAGATAAAGCCATGTGACAAAACACCCTGGTCTCCCCTATATATTTTTGTAAATATTACAGGTTTTGGAAACATATGCATAACATTCACAACTCCTGGTTAGGAATCTGTGTCAGAACCTGTCATGATGAATGATGGTCTAAAGACCTAATCCTCCCTTTCATCTTCAGTAAATCCTGTTTGCAGTCAGTAAATAAGGTTTACTGTCGTCTTTACTTACGCTTGATG
>NW_015577011.1:0-238 GCF_001515605.1 Sinocyclocheilus anshuiensis | reverse complement strand
ACCTAGTTACAAAGATAAAGCCATGTGACAAAACACCCTGGTCTCGCCTATATATTTTTGTAAATATTACAGATTTTGGAAACATATGCATAACATTCACAACTCCTGGTTAGGAATCTGTGTCGGAACCTGTCATGATGAATGATGGTCTAAAGACCTAATCCTCCCTTTCATCTTCAGTAAATCCTGTTTACAGTCAGTAAATAAGGTTTACTGTCGTCTTTACTTACGCTTGATG
>NW_015577010.1:0-238 GCF_001515605.1 Sinocyclocheilus anshuiensis | reverse complement strand
TGCAATTTAAAAGAACTGTTTTCTATTGTAATATATTTTAAAATGCAATTTAAAATTCCTGCGATGGCAAAGCTGAATTTTCATCACCCATTACTCCAGTTTTCACTGTAACATGATCCTTCAGAAATCATTCTAATAAGCTAATTTGATTCTCAAGAAACATTTCTTTATATTATCAATGTTGAAAACTTTGCTTTTGATCAATTTAATGCATTCTTGCTGAATAAAAGTATTAATT
>NW_015577009.1:0-238 GCF_001515605.1 Sinocyclocheilus anshuiensis | reverse complement strand
ATTAGAAACAGTAATAATAGTAGGCTATTAGTTAGATGCCAGATACTATTTATTAAGCTATGACTCTGGATAATTGATTTTTAGAATAGAGATCACTGTTCTCCCACGATTCTGAAAACAAAACATTAGACAAAATAATATATAGGCTAATTCACTTAGGTTTCTTACAACATTTTTTATTTAATGTTATAAATGAGTCTAAAATGTTATAAATGAGCCTATTAAAAATAAAAATATG
>NW_015577008.1:0-238 GCF_001515605.1 Sinocyclocheilus anshuiensis | reverse complement strand
CTGTGAAACTGTCCCGATTATGGAGCTTGTTTCTGATGTGTGCGGAGGCAGCGCACATATAGCCTATGCCAGGATCCGCCACTGCTCAGAGCAAATACTTTCAGATTTCATTTACAGTATTTATCCATTTTGTAATGCATTCGAATATCATGACGGTTAGTAAAATCCAGTACGTTAATATGGCAACAGCCATGATATTCGAACAGTTAACTACTAGCTAGAAATAGCAGCTAGTATG
>NW_015577007.1:0-238 GCF_001515605.1 Sinocyclocheilus anshuiensis | reverse complement strand
TTGTATAGCACTTTATACAATACAGATTGTCAAAGCAGCTTTACAGTGGCAAACAGAAAATAGTTTAAATAGTAGGAAAAGTTATTTTTCAAGTTTTTCAAGATAAAGTCAGTGAGTTTGCTACTGAACTGTGAACAAACAGTAGACATTTTACCTCTCATATAACTGGTTTATAAGAATTAATTGCTTTATCAGATTTTTTTTTATTTTTTATCTGGTTTATATGTACAGTGTAAAC
>NW_015577006.1:0-238 GCF_001515605.1 Sinocyclocheilus anshuiensis | reverse complement strand
TCACCCCCTCACTGACTTGAAGAGCTGAGGCCTGTATGTCTACAGCCTGAGATCACTGCCACGCAGTTCACATGACTTCTCTGTTTGTTTGAGGAATCATATGCTTCTGTTCGATATACTTGTCTGATAAAATTTAACACCACATTTGCTTGCAGTAAAATAAATGTTACGCATACATGTATTTTTTATTATTACTGCTCCGGGTGTGTGTTCACGGTGTGTGTGTTTGTTCACTACT
>NW_015577005.1:0-238 GCF_001515605.1 Sinocyclocheilus anshuiensis | reverse complement strand
TTCTTGCATAGCCTGCCAAACACTCTTACAATATTTCGATTTCACACATTTGCTTATGGCGGCTAAAATTCACAAACAAGATTTTTATTTCTTTTTTTTTTTATTAATGCATCCTTTACAGGACCCGCCACAAGAAGTATTTTCCATTTCATACAGATTCAACCATCATTCCACGCTATGCTAGTTTTAACGTGATCAAAGACTTGGGAGACAGCAGCTGAAGATCCAGCAGTCAGTG
>NW_015577004.1:0-238 GCF_001515605.1 Sinocyclocheilus anshuiensis | reverse complement strand
GCTTTTGCCCTACGAGTTAGGTTGATCTTTATTTTCATTGGTTTGCATGTGTTAAGAGACCCTCCCTCCCGGGAAAATAGAAAATGTGAGTGGTTAACGGGGGAGGAGGGGAGAGGGGAGAGACAAGAGACATGCAGCTGAGAAGAGAGCTGATCGGAGCGACTGAGCTGACAGATTGCAGAAAATACAGTAAATTAATCGATAGATCATCGTATTAATACTTTGAAGTGTATAGACC
>NW_015577003.1:0-238 GCF_001515605.1 Sinocyclocheilus anshuiensis | reverse complement strand
GTAAAGGGAAATACCTGTTTAATGTGATTGTGATTGACATTTAAAGGAGTTCATAATATGTTGAAGTTTTTATGGTTACCATTATGCTGAAGAGTAGAGCTTGTGGTTAGGTTGTGTGCCGATATGAACATATAGACCATGCTGTTCTATACGTAATGACTGCACTAATGCCAGTGATGAGTACTTAAGCTAAGTTACATTTAGAATGTGTTATGCTATAGCTGCTGTATTTGAACTG
>NW_015577002.1:0-238 GCF_001515605.1 Sinocyclocheilus anshuiensis | reverse complement strand
TATGTCTGTTTTGATGTTTCCAAGAGAGATACACAATAGGCTTCTCTGTTTCATTCAGCCCTAGTATTGGTGAAGGTTTGTTAACCTTGTGGTAAGAAATGAATAGCCCTTGTTAAAAAGAAATGTGCACATTGTACCGAATGTGTTGTAGTAGTGTAGTGTACTTTAAATCTTAAAAGTGTAAAAAAATAATTAAAAAAAAAACTTACTTGCAGATAATATAACATTAAAGAAATAA
>NW_015577001.1:0-238 GCF_001515605.1 Sinocyclocheilus anshuiensis | reverse complement strand
TTTTCAATTAAACTGGCAGGCTGAAAGGTATGTCCGGCCGCCTCAAATCTTACAGTCGGCCAAGCAAGAGTAAAAGATGAGCTTGGCTGCACTTACCTTTTATTTGTGTACTTTATACGTTTCTATTTTGAACCTAAAATGCAATTTAAAACAAAAATAGGTTTTAAAGTTTCTCAAGACATCAACATCTTGACATTTGAAGATCATTTAGGCCTTACAAAGTTTAAAAACATGGAAG
>NW_015577000.1:0-238 GCF_001515605.1 Sinocyclocheilus anshuiensis | reverse complement strand
GAGGAAGAGACAGGAGCAAGAGAGCAATGGTTGCTGAAATAATTAAATTAAAAAATATAAACATTAAATTTTTACAAGAAACACATACAGATTGTGATAATGAGGTAGAATGGCATAGATGGTGGGATGGGAAGTGTTTCATTAGTCATGGATCAAATATAAGTGCGGGTGTGGCTATTCTTTTTTCAAAAAATATGGATTTAAATATTTTGTCAACCATAGAATTAGAAAAGGGTAG
>NW_015576999.1:0-238 GCF_001515605.1 Sinocyclocheilus anshuiensis | reverse complement strand
TGGCTGCCTGAATCCTATCTGTCTGAAAATGTGCACTTAGAAAACTACACATTTGTGGGTCTTTCTCGTTGTGCAGCATACACAAGCAATTGTCCCCCTTTCAAGGATTTGAAAGCACAACAACATGGTGGAGTTGGGTTATATACAGCATGTGGTGTAACAAATACTACTATAACATTCCCAAATCTTAATTTGGAATGCATGTTAACACACTTCACTGAAAAGGACATATTGCTTG
>NW_015576998.1:0-238 GCF_001515605.1 Sinocyclocheilus anshuiensis | reverse complement strand
TGTTGTGGATTTTCCCCTGTGTTTGTTCATTAAAAGACTGTTTAATGCCTCTCCACGTCTCCTGCGTTCCTTCTGGCAGCGAATCGGGACAGAAGACCCGACCAAAACAGTTAACTCCGTGTCTACCCTCCGTTTTTGTTTTCAGTTTTTTTACCCAGTGTTTTTTGTTTCCGTTGTTCCATGGATTCCCTCGCCATCAAGTTCACCGCCCTAGCCCGCAAGGACCTCTCCCTCTTGG
>NW_015576997.1:0-238 GCF_001515605.1 Sinocyclocheilus anshuiensis | reverse complement strand
TTTTTAAGAAATTCATACTTTTATTTAGCAAGGATGCACTGAAAAGATTTTACATTGTTTCAAAAGATTTCTATTTCAAATAAATGATGTTCTTTTGGACTTTCTATTCATCAAAGGATCCTGAAAAAAATGTATCACGGTTTCCACAAAAACATTAGTAGAACAACTGTTTTCAACATTGATAATAATTTTTAAAAAAATTCTTGAGCAGCTAATCAGCATATTAGAATGATTTTTG
>NW_015576996.1:0-238 GCF_001515605.1 Sinocyclocheilus anshuiensis | reverse complement strand
AAGTATTCATTTTTAATTTTTATTTCAGTTTCAGATATTTTAGTAGTAACTCTAAAGGAAAATTACAAATGTTGCCTAATTAAAATAAATAGATAACATTTTATTCTCTTATTTCATTAAAGTTTATTTAGTTTTGGTTTAAATGAGCTATAATATCTTTACACATCAGCCCCAATTACTACCACTGTAAATTAATTTTTGTGGAAAATCAACATTATGCCACACATTCTGTCAATTG
>NW_015576995.1:0-238 GCF_001515605.1 Sinocyclocheilus anshuiensis | reverse complement strand
TAATTCGTCGTTCTACGAGTGAGTATGCATCTCCACTTGTTTTAGTGTGGAAGAAGAATGGGGATCTTCGGGTTTGTACCGACTTCCGTTGGTTAAACAGAAGAACATTAAAGGATGCCCACCCTCTTCCACATCAGGCAGATTGCCTGGCAGCGCCAGGTGGTAATGCTCTGTTCAGTACGATGGACCTCATGTCAGGTTTTTACAACATGCCGCTGCATGAGGACGATCGTAAATT
>NW_015576994.1:0-238 GCF_001515605.1 Sinocyclocheilus anshuiensis | reverse complement strand
TACTGTACCCAGTGGAAAACCCCCCAAAAGTGAACCGTACCGAGTTGTACCGTGCCGTACCATGCAGTGGAAAAGCGCCATAAGTTAACAGAACCTCTCCAATCTGGTTTCTCTGCCCATCATAGTACTAAGTCTGCCTTGCTTAAAGTGTTGAATGACATTTTACTTGCAGTTGATGGCGGTAAAAATACAGTTCTGTTGCTTCTCGATCTTACAGCCGCCTTCGATACAGTTGATC
>NW_015576993.1:0-238 GCF_001515605.1 Sinocyclocheilus anshuiensis | reverse complement strand
CACTACAGTGGACAGATATGTAACTCCCTCAAAATATAATATATTAACAAAAAAAAAAAATGTTGGCATGATTTTTCACTTGTTTAAAAGTAAAACATTATAAATATATTAATAAAAAATATTACTTTGTGATTTAATAATTCATGCATCAAATGGTTAATATGCAAATGAGATGTAGTTTATAGATACATTATGTATAATGAGAAAACCTGTTTATGGCCATTTTACACACATTTTG
>NW_015576992.1:0-238 GCF_001515605.1 Sinocyclocheilus anshuiensis | reverse complement strand
CAGCATGAATAGTTTTTAATCTAAATTAGACTGTATAATTTCGAAGTTTGAAGCAAAAACAGAATGATCTGACTTTAATTTTGTGAAACTATACTACATAAAACACATCTGAACGAAACAGCAGATGAGCTGAATAAGACGCAGATTTACTCTCTGACAGCAGGTGGTGCTTATGAACAGCAATAGGAACCGCAAAGAAAATATCACGTAAACTTTTCTAAAGACAGTCAGTTCCCCT
>NW_015576991.1:0-238 GCF_001515605.1 Sinocyclocheilus anshuiensis | reverse complement strand
CTCTGAAGGACTGTTTTGATTGAGAGCTTTGTCTATATTTTCAAGCTGGACTTGAAAGAATATTATTAATAATTCTCCTGGCTGCTAAAGACATCCTGTCAAATTTACAGTCACAGTTAATTAGCGAGTCGAGTTATGTTAATGATGTACATTAAGACTTCGCGTGCATTTTCACTCTCTCTCGGACACACTCGGGGTGCGTCCGAAATCGCATACTGCTTAGTAGGTACTACATTTG
>NW_015576990.1:0-238 GCF_001515605.1 Sinocyclocheilus anshuiensis | reverse complement strand
CGTTCCGTACAATAGAATCGCCAATAACTAGGGCACTTTCATCAGATTTCTCAGTGTGCGTCACTGAGTGGGAGAACCTGTTTGATGTTTTGATAAGAATGGAAGAGCGGTGTTTTATCCCGCGAATATACCGCCTCACAGTCACCCAGTTGCCCTGCTGCGGGGGCTCTGCAACCGGAACCAAACAATGCACAGGACTCGCTAAGCTAGTCGCATCCAAAGCCGTATCTAAGGCCCT
>NW_015576989.1:0-238 GCF_001515605.1 Sinocyclocheilus anshuiensis | reverse complement strand
GAAAATGTTGCCAAGTTATTACTCCCATAATTACACTTCTTTTTTCATTACGGTTTGCCCCAAGAGCACATTAATATGCAAATTAGATGCAATGTATAGAATGGGAAAACCAATTTATGGAGATTTTACGCACATATTCCATAAAGTACAGTAGCATATTAGATCATGCTGTTATATCTTTCATAACACAGTTAGAATCATCTTTGTACAAAGTTTGGCTAAAAACAGCCTGAAACCT
>NW_015576988.1:0-238 GCF_001515605.1 Sinocyclocheilus anshuiensis | reverse complement strand
CAACTGCATAGAAATGCCCTAGCAACCATGTAAAAACATTAAAAACCGCTTCGATCACCTGCCAACTGCATAGCAACCATGTAAAAACATGTTAAAAACCGCTTAGAATATCTGGCAACTGCATAGCAACGCCCTAGCAACCATGTAAAAACATTAAAAACCGCTTCGATCACCTGCCAACTGCATAGCAACACCGTAGCAACCATGTAAAAACATGTTAAAAACCACTTAGAACACC
>NW_015576987.1:0-238 GCF_001515605.1 Sinocyclocheilus anshuiensis | reverse complement strand
CTGTCCAATCACAGTGGAGGAGGGGTTAGACAAATGCCACACAAGTCAACCGTCACATGCTACAACTATAAATAACAGTGGAGAAGTTAATATTTCTGGTCAGTAATTGTGGATAAATCAAATGATCTGTGAAATCAGATACTAGTAACACATTATTTCCGTGAATTTTGCCTCCACAGCCCTCTCAAGCACGTCCAGCTGTGCGTTTCCAGAAGAGCATTGTGCGCACAATATGCAT
>NW_015576986.1:0-238 GCF_001515605.1 Sinocyclocheilus anshuiensis | reverse complement strand
TCAGTGACAGAAATGGAGAAAAAAAACCTTGGGAGAAACCAGGCTAAATCGGGGGCCATTTGTCCTCTGGCCAGACGAAACCTGCATGGTGTGGTTTAATTCCTGGCTGCAACGCAAGTCAGATTGAGCAGAGGACTCGTCTGGCCCTCGTGGTCTTGTGCCAATGGCTGTCGAGGAGGTGACAAAGTCTTCACTGGGGATCTGTCTCTGGGGCTCATCTAGTTGACATGGTCTCTGC
>NW_015576985.1:0-238 GCF_001515605.1 Sinocyclocheilus anshuiensis | reverse complement strand
TCACTGACGCCGTCTGTCTGAAAGGGACGTGTTTTATAATCGCTATGGACTCAATATAAGTCAATGCTGAATTATCTGATGCTGTTGTGTTCTCCACTCAGAAAAGTGATTGAAGAACAAGTACCAGCTTTGCTGTTAATCACTGCTATTGAGTATGCCATCCAATTTGTCCTAGTAATGGAGAACCAGGTATATCATTTAATCTACTCTGAGTTAAATGGTGTATATTAAAGACACT
>NW_015576984.1:0-238 GCF_001515605.1 Sinocyclocheilus anshuiensis | reverse complement strand
GTGATTTTAATATCCATGTAGATAATGAAAAAGATGCATTGGGATGAGCATTTATAGACATTCTAAACTCTAGTGGAGTTAGACAACATGTGCCAGGACCTACATTGTCATAATCATACTTTAGATTTAATATTATCACATGATATTGATTTCAATGGCATTGAAATTCTGCAGCAGAGCGATATCTCAGATTATTATCTAGTCTCGTGTATACTCCATATAGCTAAAGCTGCAAACT
>NW_015576983.1:0-238 GCF_001515605.1 Sinocyclocheilus anshuiensis | reverse complement strand
TGCAGTCTCCACTATTTTTTTGTTGTTGTTCCTCTCTTTAGTTTTGTTTTCTACTGTGAAACAACGGCCCGGGACATGGGGAACAACTGATTACTGCAAAACAAATTCAATGTGCATGTGCATCAAAATCGGGTGGTGCACATACAGTACATGCATACTGCTTCGCGTCGTGGCCGCATGATCACAACCAAGTACATTATTTTTCAAATTATTCAACGGCCCATCTTCAATTATTCCT
>NW_015576982.1:0-238 GCF_001515605.1 Sinocyclocheilus anshuiensis | reverse complement strand
GTGATCAAGTGTTTTGTGAGACTTGCATTTATCCAATAGAAAAGAGTTATTAGATGCTTTGCAGGAGAGGAAGGTGGTCTACGCTCTCTCCTATATAAACCAGTGCCATAACCAGTTTATGATTTTTCTGGGCCGAAAATCGGGTGAAGATTACACACTGTTACTTTCTTGTTATTTGCTTATGAGTTATTGTTTTTTAATAAAGCGAAACCATTTGTATATGGTGATTCGACAAACT
>NW_015576981.1:0-238 GCF_001515605.1 Sinocyclocheilus anshuiensis | reverse complement strand
TATTTATTTATATGCATTTTATGCAAGTAGTCTGCTATACTGATGCATCAAATATGATACGCAATGAAACCCATGCAAGCTTTTTTTTCCTTCCTAATTTTTACCTAAAGGTTCAATGAAACATTTTTAAAAAATTGATGTATTTCAAATGTCAGGCTTTAAAGGGTTAATCTGGCCATTTTATTCTAAATCGTCCTTTAGGCTACTGGAGGAACCAAGAAGAGCTGAAGAAGCTTTT
>NW_015576980.1:0-238 GCF_001515605.1 Sinocyclocheilus anshuiensis | reverse complement strand
GTGCCCTGACTACTGAACTAGGGAGCTGATTGAGACGCACCCTATGAATTTCATTAAATAAACACGTTATTTAATGTCCGGTGCTGCGTTGATTTGTGTACTGCCATTACCGTTATTTTCGCCTCACACACTCAAGTTTATGCCAGCTCTTACATTAAAAATAAGATGGAAAGATGAATAGTTTCCATGGATATAGTCTTTGCATCTGTTTGTTTGATGTTTGAATCAGGTCTCCTCT
>NW_015576979.1:0-238 GCF_001515605.1 Sinocyclocheilus anshuiensis | reverse complement strand
TGTAGTACACTTTATTACCCATTTCATATTTCTCATCGGTGTGACATCGTTGCTTCCGTAACACTCTGCGAATTCTCTCGGAGCACTCTGCTTTCGTAAAAGCCTTTCTTGATGCATGTAAAGCAGAGATGTGTCTTGCTACCCACTGACTCTTTGTGGTACCATCTAGAGCTGGAGGTTTATCAATCAGCAGAGATGGTAAGTTGGGATTCTGGCCAAACACTAGCTGATGAGGACT
>NW_015576978.1:0-238 GCF_001515605.1 Sinocyclocheilus anshuiensis | reverse complement strand
TCCTCAGCATGTTTTAATATATGATACTTCACATACAGTAACTGTAACCTCACTGGCCTGTTTTTCTTATCTGTTTGTCTGTAGTATGGATTCAGTGGGAGTGAATGTGATAAAAACCGCAGCTCTTGGGAGATCTTTCGAGTTGGGCATGCTGTATGACTGCAGAAAAGATGCTTTAATACCAGGTACCAAAATACACACACACACACAGGTTTGTTTTTGTGAAAAGTGGGGACAT
>NW_015576977.1:0-238 GCF_001515605.1 Sinocyclocheilus anshuiensis | reverse complement strand
TCAGGGAACCATGGTTACACAAGTAACCTGAGACGTTTTGTATGTTGGTTTCAAAGACCTAGTTCAAGCAGTCTTAATTGTGTTTGCTAAATAATTTGGTTTCTTCTAATCTAATTTGTAATCTTCAAATTGTTGCTGTAGCTATTGGGTGAAAACAATACGAGTGAATACAATATATATATATATGAATAATCATATATATGAAGAGTTCAGATGCAAAAGCCTCTAAGTGCCATCT
>NW_015576976.1:0-236 GCF_001515605.1 Sinocyclocheilus anshuiensis | reverse complement strand
CAGATCAACACTGACCTGGAGTCACGGGGAGAGAGAGAAAGGGCTGTGTGTCGGGTCAGAGCGCTGGTCACACTTTCTGTAACACACGCGTTCGTCAATAACTGCCTGATCGATATTCTTAACTGTGCATTGATGACCGATACACAAACCTGCCGGAAACACAAGGCCTCTCATATGCTCACCAGTCTCTCTTTCAGCCTATCTATCTATCTATCTATCTATCTATCTATCTATCT
>NW_015576975.1:0-238 GCF_001515605.1 Sinocyclocheilus anshuiensis | reverse complement strand
GAACCCCCCTCCCGCCCTCGCGTGATGATCACAGAGGATGTTCAGGCGGCACTATGAAACGTAAGTACACATCTAAGATAAATATTAATTAATGAATTCTTTATCGAAATTGCAGCCTGCGTCAGCCAGATGTACTTAATTTTGAAAACAGTTGTGATCATTACTGTTGCAGATGAGTATTCTAAATTACTTAAAAAAGAGGGAGGGCAAAGACACCAGTGAAGACAGGGATGGTATT
>NW_015576974.1:0-238 GCF_001515605.1 Sinocyclocheilus anshuiensis | reverse complement strand
GAAACGTCTGTGTATTTGACAAATATTGCATTTAATTCACTTCATATGTGATAGAGTATGCAAACACAGCGTGAGCATCACTAACAGGAG
The DNA here is from genome assembly GCF_001515605.1 of Sinocyclocheilus anshuiensis. Lineage (NCBI taxonomy): Eukaryota > Metazoa > Chordata > Actinopteri > Cypriniformes > Cyprinidae > Sinocyclocheilus > Sinocyclocheilus anshuiensis. The sequence goes on along the minus strand of NW_015576974.1, from coordinate 148 downwards.
CAGAAATTGTCCGGCTTGACAGCTCCGTTTTGAACTCCGCCCCCGACTGCAAGCGGCTACTCTCGTTGATTGCCGTCTGTAGCCGTGCTTCAAGTCGAACGCACCTATTATAAGCATCAATCAAGATGGCGGAGAAAAAAATGAACAT
>NW_015576973.1:0-238 GCF_001515605.1 Sinocyclocheilus anshuiensis | reverse complement strand
TAATCAGTTTCCCTCTATGGCTGCTGTTGCAACCCAGTATCTCAGTGCCCCCTGCAGCTCTGTGGACAGTGAGAGACTTTTTAGTGCCGTTGCAAATGTCCTTGATGAGAACAGAAACAGGCTCAAACCTGACAAGGTAGAGATGTTAGTTTTCATTAAGAAAAACATACATTTCCTTCTGTGAAACTTACTACTGTGATGACAGTAAGAGTTAGGAGTGCAGTTCCTAAAAGCACAT
>NW_015576972.1:0-238 GCF_001515605.1 Sinocyclocheilus anshuiensis | reverse complement strand
TATGTGACGTCTCACGACGATACACAATACATCCTGGCTCGTGCTAAAAACATTGTGAGGGATAAAAAGCAACTCACGTTGCACAACAAGTCAGTCGACAAAAGGTTCAAAGTGGTGTATAATAAGAGCAGACTTTTACCCGATTTCAACACTCTTCCTTTTGGCTACTGATTCGATGATGCATAGAGGGGTTCGGGATGCTTCAGAGTTTGACTTTAGACTCCAGCACCCTTTTTCT
>NW_015576971.1:0-238 GCF_001515605.1 Sinocyclocheilus anshuiensis | reverse complement strand
CTCAATCAAGATAAGTAAAGCCGTTTACAATGGCTCTATTCAGAACTCACTGAGCCATTGATAAACCTTCAAACAAGATCAAACATAAGAAAATAAGCTATGCTTTGTTTACTTCTGAATGTTTACCTTACCAATATACCGGTTTTAAAGAACAGTGAAAGAGATATACAGCGAGATCGAGTCTTGTTTGTCAGTATGGGTCTTGTGATGGCTATTGTTGTACTGGTGCTGCAGGTTT
>NW_015576970.1:0-238 GCF_001515605.1 Sinocyclocheilus anshuiensis | reverse complement strand
CGTTATTTTTGTTTTCTTTGCGAACAAAAAGTATTCTCGTAGCTTTGTAAAATGACGGTTGAACCACTGATTTCACATAGACCATTTTAACAACGTCCTTACTATATTCCTGTGCTTTGATCATGGTAGGACCCTTGCTGTCTGTGGAGGGTCAGAGAGCTCTCGGATTTCATAAAAAAATGTAAAATCTTTAATCTTAATTTGTGTTCCGAAGATGAACGAAGATTTTACGGGTTTG
>NW_015576969.1:0-238 GCF_001515605.1 Sinocyclocheilus anshuiensis | reverse complement strand
GGTATCATTGCTTCAAGTGATTTTTCATCAAGCAGCAGGAGGGTTGCTTCATCAATCTGTTCATCTGTACAGAGAAAGAGAAGAAAAAAGGCAAGAAGAGAAGAATTTAAGAAAACTGGCTTACCCAGAGCACAATAGGTTATAATGAACATATAGAGATGTGCATTTTCATTTTACCTAAATAAAGTTTACCTTAAAGCTTGGTATCAGGACATCCAAGTTCCATTCTTTCAGCTTC
>NW_015576968.1:0-238 GCF_001515605.1 Sinocyclocheilus anshuiensis | reverse complement strand
TTAGCCCCGCCCACCGATTCTACATCACTGTCTGTTAGCCCCGCCCACTGATTGTAGTGTTTACACGAGAGGCCAACGCAGGTCTACGCAGAAACCAAACGATAAAGATGCTCTGAAGACAGCAAAACCCTGTGCGGTGCCAAGCTGTGGAAGAACAGTGTTAGCGTTGCCTTCCTTCTGATCACAATGTTACGAAAGAGTGGATGAACTTTATTTTTAATGAAGATCCAGACCGCAT
>NW_015576967.1:0-238 GCF_001515605.1 Sinocyclocheilus anshuiensis | reverse complement strand
TAGGTGGTTGAATAAAAATATTTGGACTTTATTTAAAAAAAAATTTGCCTCAGTTTAGCACTAGCAAGCTCGTTAGCTAGACTTAGACTTATTTTCAGCATTGGTTATGAATAAACATTCATATATGTCTACTCGGCTAGTTGATCCAGATACATAAGCTGCGTCCGAAATCGCATACTTCCATACTATATAATAGGCGAAAAACAGTATGCGAGGCGAGTAGTATATCCGAATTCAT
>NW_015576966.1:0-238 GCF_001515605.1 Sinocyclocheilus anshuiensis | reverse complement strand
GATGCCAACTGCCGTAAAACTCCAATGAAGAAGAAGAAGAAGAAGGAAGAGTATTGGCCCTCATTGGTCACTGTAGAGGTGGCGGGAACATGAAACAAGTTAGGGACAGTCACTAACATTTCTGTTATGTAACGTTAGTTAAATCGCATGACTATTATTATCCTAACAGAAAACGTCTTTTAAATTGAATTTTACTCAGAGGAGAATGTAAAACAGGCGGAATCTGATAATGGACGCG
>NW_015576965.1:0-238 GCF_001515605.1 Sinocyclocheilus anshuiensis | reverse complement strand
AAATGAAAATAAAAATAAAATGTAAAACACTAAATAAATAAAAAATAAAAAAACTAAATAAAAAAAAATTACCAAAAAAAAATAATTCTGAAAAAACAAATAAAATAAATTAAATCAAATAAAATACTAAAACAAACAAACCAACTGTGGGTTTCTTTTGTGATACTTGCTTTTCTCAAAAACACATCAAAATGATATCCAACACAATACGTCACATCAGTAGGTATTTAGCATACAT
>NW_015576964.1:0-238 GCF_001515605.1 Sinocyclocheilus anshuiensis | reverse complement strand
CAGTCCTTGCGAAAAGTTCTCTCAGAACCATCACCGTTTGGGCGGAAGTTGTGGAGGACATGCTAAACACTTCTGGCCACTTTGAACATGCATCAACAACTACCAGAAATGTAGTGCCCATGAAAAGACCCGCAAAATCAACATGGATTCTTTGCCACGGTAATGCAGGCCATTCCCAAGGATGTAGTGGTGTAGGTTTTGGCACCTTTTGCACATATTGACATCCTGAGCAGTTCAT
>NW_015576963.1:0-238 GCF_001515605.1 Sinocyclocheilus anshuiensis | reverse complement strand
AGACCTTTCCAACAATATGTGTTTTTTCAAGATTACAGAAAGAATTTCTAAAACACAAGACACAAAATCACAGAGTCTCTATATATGTTTTTATATCTTGATTTATACCCCTAAAAGGGTGACATATCCCGAGATGCAAACATTTTGAGACAAAAAATGTAAGCATCTAATTCATAAAATATTAATGTAAACATAATAAGCTAATGCTGAACAACAGCTTTTTAAACAGGTAAGTCCC
>NW_015576962.1:0-238 GCF_001515605.1 Sinocyclocheilus anshuiensis | reverse complement strand
CGCTTAGTGCACCTTTAAGTGAAAATCAATGGCATATACTACAGTGTGGTGTGTGTTTTGAAACCAGCAGGATAATCAACGCCCCTTAACCGATAATTAACTGTTAACCGGTTATGTTAAATTACAATTAAATCAGAATGGACAAGTGCCTGTGACCCATTAAAAATATATATTTTTTTTTTCCCCACAGATCACAAACTGTGATAATGTGAGAAATGTTGAAGGTGTCTGAATAAAT
>NW_015576961.1:0-238 GCF_001515605.1 Sinocyclocheilus anshuiensis | reverse complement strand
GAATGTCACACACTTGGCTCATTCTCATTCTGCACCCGTAAGTGGAGGTCAAGTTGATACACCAACTTGCGCACAACTCATTCAGGGTACTTCTCCGAAACAGCCACGTAGTAGATTCAAACCTAAGTGGCACAAAGACTATGTAATGTAACTGATTGAGATTTGAAGGGTTAAGAACAGTTGTTAGTTGAACCAAGCTGTAAAAGAAATGTACTTTAAAAAGTGTTCTGAGGTTCAT
>NW_015576960.1:0-237 GCF_001515605.1 Sinocyclocheilus anshuiensis | reverse complement strand
TTTTTTTTTTTTTTTTTTTTTTTTTTAGATGCAAGCACCACACATCCCTACTCATATTTCGTCTTTGGAGTTCATTCTACAAAACAAACAAACAAACAAATACATAAACCAATACATAAATAAATACATACATATATACATACATAAATAAAAAAGTCACTTTATTTTGATGGTCCCTTTAACACATTCTGCAATGTTGCACCTACATATCTACTAACTCTCATTAGAGTGTTAGTA
>NW_015576959.1:0-238 GCF_001515605.1 Sinocyclocheilus anshuiensis | reverse complement strand
ATAATGCTACCTATCAGATCATGCTACCAACACTGTATTTATCCTGTTGTAAGGGTAGGTTTAGGGTTGGGGTAGGTGTAGGTGTACATGTTAATAACGCCTCAAACCTTATTAATATCATGCTGGAAGCAAAGTTTTCGCACTTTTAGGTAGCACTTTTCGGTAGCACTTTTCGCTATCGAATTATGCTACGATTTGTTTTAATGGGAGGTAGCAAAATCTGACAGGGTAGCACAAA
>NW_015576958.1:0-238 GCF_001515605.1 Sinocyclocheilus anshuiensis | reverse complement strand
GTGATATACGCACAAAATATGCAGAAAATAAAGGCTTTTGATGATCTTTTCTATACTTCTGTGATCGTAAACAACCAGTTTCACATGAGAGGAATGCTTGACACTGGCTCCATGTCTTGTACTCTCAGTGAGACAGCTGAACAAAAGTTGTTGGCTGAAAATGTCGTCCTGGACAAAAAATCACTACCTGAGAATATCATTCTTGTCGGTGTTGGGGGTAGGACCGCACAGCCAAAAT
>NW_015576957.1:0-238 GCF_001515605.1 Sinocyclocheilus anshuiensis | reverse complement strand
AAGAAGGGTCTTATCTAGCGAAATGATCGGTTATTTTCTACGATTTTATTATTTTTTTTTTTTACAATTTATACACTTTTTAAACCACAAATGCTCATCTCGTCTAGCTTTGCGATGCGCATGCATACTCCGTGTACTCCTACAGTACCCTAACTGTATTGAACTGGAGTGCACAGAATGTGCATGCGCATAGCAGAGCTAGACAAGATGAGCATTTGTGGTTAAAAAGTGTAAAAAT
>NW_015576956.1:0-238 GCF_001515605.1 Sinocyclocheilus anshuiensis | reverse complement strand
TATATATATATATATTTTATTTTATTTTATTTTATTTTTATTTTTTTAAAGCAATAGAACAGTTAAATGTTACAAAATTGATATATTGCTTTTCCAAAAAAAAGAAAATAATAATTAAATAAATAAAACAATTGTTGATAATATTATTTCAAAAATTAATAAAAATGTGTGTGTGTTTTCACAAGTCAAACTATATATTGTAGATAACTTGATTATTTAAATTTGTAAGGGAATGAAT
>NW_015576955.1:0-238 GCF_001515605.1 Sinocyclocheilus anshuiensis | reverse complement strand
CTCAGATCGCACGTGTGCAAAATGCACTTTTGTGCGCTCAAAATAGGATCTTTCGCGCGCAGAATTGTGGCAGAAATGTAAGTCCATAAACACTGAGCCACCTGAAAATCTCCTGAGATATTTTTTTCGCGTTGTTGAAAACATTTGTACATGGAATCGATATATTGAGGATAGCAAATCATTTCCAAAATGAACACAGTATTCAAAAGGAAATCCATCCTTTCACTCTTTATAAAAT
>NW_015576954.1:0-238 GCF_001515605.1 Sinocyclocheilus anshuiensis | reverse complement strand
GATTGTGTGAACTTAATTTGTCGTTTATGGAACTGCTTTAGCCCCGATCGATTTGTTAGGTTATTTCAAGTCAGGTTTTCAATCCCCGCTTTTCCTCAGGTCTCTGTAGTGTGGTTGTGATGCGTCATATTCACGTGCAGCGGTGATGAGAGAGCGCGCTTCAGAAACAGTTTCTCGAGGAGAAATCAATCTGCATATAAAATATTGGTCACAGATTATTGGTCACTTTCTAAATAAT
>NW_015576953.1:0-238 GCF_001515605.1 Sinocyclocheilus anshuiensis | reverse complement strand
ATTTGGGTGTTTACAATTAAAACAAGAGATTCTAATTCAGAAAATTAATTTATTTGACATCAGATATGCTTGTTCTGAGTCTAAACAGCTGTTTTTATTGTTAATATGTGGTCAAGAAAAATGATACATGGTGAAATTATTTACCTTTTTGGACAATTGGCTATTTCCACTGTAAAGGTGTATTTACATTATTTTCTGTTGGCTGTTTAGAATCAGAACAAGTGATTTTGGAATAAAT
>NW_015576952.1:0-238 GCF_001515605.1 Sinocyclocheilus anshuiensis | reverse complement strand
GACCTTTTTCATGATATTCTAATTTTTTGAGATGTACCTGTATTTCCAAAAACGCACAAATATGAACAATAAAATACACCCAAATTATGAATAAAAACATAGGAAATACAGCAAAATATGAATGAAAGCATTCAGGACGTTCTGTGCTCAGCATCATTAAACAGATATGCTATGCAAGCATAAGATTTGCTAACAGACATTTCAGATAATTAAGGAAAGATACCATAATCACAGAGGT
>NW_015576951.1:0-238 GCF_001515605.1 Sinocyclocheilus anshuiensis | reverse complement strand
TTAACTCGACTCGCCGTGTTTGGAGGGAGAGAAATGCTGACTATAGCCCTATTCGGACGGTAATTGTTTCTCATGTGGACGTCAGTAAAAATAAATTTGCATGGCACCTCAGTGATAAAACTCATGCATTCGGATGGTGATTTATTCACGGTGGAGGAGTAAGTTTTGTGGGAACGCTCACGTGGTCGGTTGCATGATTGTCTGCTGTGAATAAAATGGCACATGCTTGGAATAATGA
>NW_015576950.1:0-238 GCF_001515605.1 Sinocyclocheilus anshuiensis | reverse complement strand
CGCTATTAATATGCGGGGCATTGAAACTGCTTTTGAATGCATGATTGCGATTTACTTTCACTTTCGTGATTCGCGATCACACGTGCTCTGTGTATACTACAGCGGCAGTACTTACTGCACATTATACAAGATTAGATGCTTGTCAGTGGTGCTCAGGATCTACAAATCATTTGCCATCGTCCTCAGTCATCATTCCTTACTCTGTTTATGTGGTAAGTGAAATTTTATGTACTGTAAT
>NW_015576949.1:0-238 GCF_001515605.1 Sinocyclocheilus anshuiensis | reverse complement strand
CTTTCTCCAGTGAAAAAGTTGTCTTGTCTGAAACAGGAAACCAAGCACCATTTACCAAGTCCATTTACCAAGTCCAAAACCAAAATGTCAGTAGATTTTGATGTGAGAAGACAACATAGAATATACTTTTTCTCTATAGAGGAAGTGTTATCATGGTGGATTTGTTAACAACAAACACATATCTTTTCATGTCACATTAACTGATGGACTGGAGTTGTGTGGATTACTTGTGGATTAT
>NW_015576948.1:0-238 GCF_001515605.1 Sinocyclocheilus anshuiensis | reverse complement strand
CTCAGCCATTAGACGAGATGTCTCTCACACCCAGCCGGGAGTTTTGAGCAACCACAGCTGGCAATGACAGTAACACGCCCCTCCTCAGATGGGGGAATGAAAAAAAATGGGTGAAAATCAACAGCAACTTTACCCAAAATGACACATGATGCCAGCAGTAACCTGCCTCGCTTTCACAAGATTACTGGTCTGTGAAGACTGTAAGCACTCTTCTGACAAGTGTTGGGGGGTGGGGGAT
>NW_015576947.1:0-238 GCF_001515605.1 Sinocyclocheilus anshuiensis | reverse complement strand
AGACTGCAGAACCATTATCACCAAAGATCTCTAAGATCAACTTAGCTCACAATGCTTTCGCCAGGACAGGTTGGTCCCAATCCCATTGCCCCTCTTTTGTTCCTACTTTTTTGTCTACATTTAATTTTCCTTTACTATAAAGGTAGATAATAAAATAAAAGTATAAAATCACAAAAAAGATGAAAGGATATGCATGTGGTGGCTTCCTGCCACAATGTTTAGGTGTTCAGGGTGCTTA
>NW_015576946.1:0-238 GCF_001515605.1 Sinocyclocheilus anshuiensis | reverse complement strand
TAGCCAAATAATTAATAAACAAGCACACACACACACACACACACATGGTGGTCTGGGATCTCATTGATTGGTGTATTCTTAGTTTTCAGTGTTTCCTGCCGCTTCTGAAGCTAATGATCTTTGGTTGTGTTCACCCGCTGCTAGCAGTGGCATATGGGTGTAACTGGCAGAGCAGAAGAGCAGAGATACGCCACAGCTCTGCATTGTTATAGTGGGACCTAAAGAAACAGAATAACAA
>NW_015576945.1:0-238 GCF_001515605.1 Sinocyclocheilus anshuiensis | reverse complement strand
CCTGCAGTGAGCTGCGGCCGGACTATTCCATCACTCCAGCTGTGGGGCCTGACAGAGAGGCCATCTCGGACCCCCTGCTCTGATCACAATTAGCATTTACTTGATTAATGACTGCAGCGCTAGGCAAGGAGAGTTTGATCAATCGCCATGATAACGTCTCTTCTGCGTTCCGCTGGGAAGCAGTAATGGACAAACACACACACACACACACACACTGTATATATATATATATATATAT
>NW_015576944.1:0-236 GCF_001515605.1 Sinocyclocheilus anshuiensis | reverse complement strand
TATCTATCTATCTATCTATCTATCTATCTATCTATCTAGTGTGTGAACACACACACACATTTATTTAAGTTAGGTTTTCAACCACTGAAGTTTTATTTCGAAACACCCATACATACACACATTATATGTAAAATGGTAAAGTGAACTAAAATAATAGTCCATGAAAAATTCAAACTAAATAACATTTTAAAAAAGAAATAAAAAATGAGTAAATAAGGAGTAGGGCATACATTTTT
>NW_015576943.1:0-238 GCF_001515605.1 Sinocyclocheilus anshuiensis | reverse complement strand
GGTCACATTTCACAACAAACTCAAAACGACATTAAATAATACTTTGCAAAAGTTTTTTTCACATTGTGATATTATTTTCATCACATTTCCCCCTCAAACACAAAATTAGGGTTGGGCAATATGGCCAAACAATATTTTTTTTTCATTATCATATGATGTTGATATTTATCACAGTATTCATAGCATAAAATTTATGGGCAAGGAAATGCATTTCACATGTTTATTAGAGCTCAAGAAT
>NW_015576942.1:0-238 GCF_001515605.1 Sinocyclocheilus anshuiensis | reverse complement strand
TGCAGTGGCTCAGGAGATGAGTCTTTGAGATTGTATAAACATCAAAAAGCTGAAAAATAAAACCAAAGTTTTTGTAAATACAAAATAACGATACAAAAAGTATCGTTTATGAAAATCGAAAATTATCGAAAATTTTTGAACGATACCCAGCCCTAATAGCCGTTACCAGGCAAACCTCTATCTCTACCGCTCTAAGCGCCTCCTGCTGGCAGAGAATGATTTTGCATATATATGCCGC
>NW_015576941.1:0-238 GCF_001515605.1 Sinocyclocheilus anshuiensis | reverse complement strand
TACATTTTTTTATAAAAGTTTAAAATAAAAGTTTTTGACAGATTCCTAATATATTTGTGTTTTCTCTTTATTATGACAGGTGGTCTAATAAATGTAAGCACTATAGATAATGTTACAAAAATGTAACAATGTTACAAGTTGATTGTTGTCCTGATTTTGTAGTGCTGTTTCTATTTTATACTTCCACTACACACTTTAACCTGGCTTACACATAACACACTAATACGCTTCTAATATT
>NW_015576940.1:0-238 GCF_001515605.1 Sinocyclocheilus anshuiensis | reverse complement strand
ACGACTGTCACTGACTGAATGAAAACAGATTTTCATTTTTTTTCTATTTTTCTGTATTAATCTTTTTATTGCTGTACAACCAAAGTTTTAGAATATTTGTTAATTGTTTGCTGAGACATGATCTTTTGTCAGGTTTTTCAACTTCCAATCTGTTAAACAAACATTCATAAAAAGCATGAACAAAATATTTTTGAATGATTTAGTGCCCTTAATGTAGTTTTGTATAGTATATGTATAT
>NW_015576939.1:0-238 GCF_001515605.1 Sinocyclocheilus anshuiensis | reverse complement strand
TGCACTAAACACTGTCTGTTAACTTTAGATCAGTGGTTCTCAAACCACTTTAAACCTATAAAAAAAATCAGGCTCCGCCCCCCCGTTTCCCGAATCCCCATCCCACCTCAGACAACCAAATAATTTCACTAAACATTATGAAAAATTTATGCTTTTTTGATTTAAAAAACCTACAGGGTAAAAAAAACCCTGTATCACTTGAAACATGGAAAAATAGCATAGAGAGAATAACTGTTAT
>NW_015576938.1:0-238 GCF_001515605.1 Sinocyclocheilus anshuiensis | reverse complement strand
GGTGTCAAAATTAGCGCGTTAATGCAGGCGATTAATTTTTTCAGTATTTTTATTTATTTAATTTTTTTTTTCAAACGAGTTCAACCGAGCGCGGAAACGGTACAGTAGTAGGTTACTCGGCGCGCGCTCTTCAATTGCACGCACAAAGGCGCCGGCGTGCGCTGTAGCCTTTATCATTTCATATCAAAGTGCGAAAGAAACGAAGTGCATGCAGTGTCGTGGTCAGTTAAGTCATGAA
>NW_015576937.1:0-238 GCF_001515605.1 Sinocyclocheilus anshuiensis | reverse complement strand
GTTACCATTCAAATGAAATCAGTATCAACAAACTCCATCTTTCCATTGCCGGAAACACAGAAGCTGAAGTGTTTCAATAACGAAACACCACTGTGTTGCTTGAAGACACACAACAGTTCTGGTGTGGCTTTGATTGGAACTATTTTGGTTTACGAAATTGAGCAAAAACCAATATTGTGTCAAATGTAAGTCACTTAATTTTAACTTCTTTATTGAACTTCTATTGTATAAAATCAGT
>NW_015576936.1:0-238 GCF_001515605.1 Sinocyclocheilus anshuiensis | reverse complement strand
CTCACACAACACTGTTGCACAGTTGCAGAGAAGGCTGTGAATACAATACATTGTCATTTTGACTACTTTGGTACTGCTTTTTTATATTTTAGCAATAAGCAATAAAATCTGTCTGTTACATTTTTCTTTATGTATGGTTAGATTTAGAGGTAGGTGTGGGATTAGATTGACTCAAAATTAAAAAGGAAAATTAATTTAATGCTATATTGAAACTAAAATTAGAATTGTAGTTTTCTGC
>NW_015576935.1:0-238 GCF_001515605.1 Sinocyclocheilus anshuiensis | reverse complement strand
AGAGTTGACAGATTCCATAGAAAATCGCGAAGTGTAGATGGTCACAGACTCCGATTGTTTAGCTTCAGACTTTGATTCCACCCAGTCGGAGGAGATCGAACATGTTTGATATTTTCAGCCGATTTTAGAACACATGCTGCACACATCCGTGCTAAATAGTATTGGAAAATAGAATTAGTATGTCCCAAATCACAGTATGCCAAAGATTCCCGGATGGTCTACTACTTCCGGTTAGAAT
>NW_015576934.1:0-238 GCF_001515605.1 Sinocyclocheilus anshuiensis | reverse complement strand
CCCAGCTGGTGGAACGACCTGCCTATCTCAATCCGAGCAGCTGACTCTTTAGCCATGTTTAAAAACATCTAAAGACATATTTTTTGCCATCACCTGACCAATTAATACTAGCACTTTCCTATTCCATTCTATTCATTTTGGTCTAATTTATTTATTTAAAAAAATCCTTGCTATGTGCACTGTGCTAGACTACCTGAGACTTGTCACAGCACTTGTATATTGTTGCTCTCTCGTTGGT
>NW_015576933.1:0-238 GCF_001515605.1 Sinocyclocheilus anshuiensis | reverse complement strand
AATGAATTTGGTGTAATTTCAGCTGCAAGAGTGAATTGGGAGAAAAGTGATGCACTGATTAAAGGTAAATGGAAGAATGGTTTACCAATTTTACCTGGTGGGTTGAATTGGAAAAGGGGGGGTCTTAAGTATTTGGGTGTGCATCTTGGAGATGAATCTGTGCAGCAGAAAAACTGGGATGGGATTATAGAAGAAATGGAGGGCAGACTAAAGAAATGGAGATGGATTCACTCTCAGT
>NW_015576932.1:0-238 GCF_001515605.1 Sinocyclocheilus anshuiensis | reverse complement strand
AATGGCAGGGAGAGAGATGGATCAAAAATAATAAAAAATACTTTTGGGGTGCTGGGCCTCAGCCCTCTCGGTACATCACTCAGGGGCCCCTGACGGGTCATTCTGTCACTTTAGTAGGTAAGCGGACAAATAGTAGGTTCGTGGGACGGGGGGCAGGGCAGTGGTCAAGGGGTCATTCTGTCACTTTAGTAGGTAAGTGGACAAATAGTCGGTTTGTGGGATGGTGGGGAGGGTCCCG
>NW_015576931.1:0-238 GCF_001515605.1 Sinocyclocheilus anshuiensis | reverse complement strand
CAGCCATTTTCAAACACTGTCATTGGTGAAATAGAGCAGGGAGAGCCAGCAGCTCCTGGCGTACTGCTTCTGGAAAGGGAAGGGGAAGGGGGAAAAAAAGTCTGAGAGACAGAAATCTGAGCCCGATTCTTGTCCAAAAGTCTCGGCGTGAGAAACACTGCAGCCCTCTACAATGCCTGTGAACTGATGCTGACGGTACCAGACTGTTAATTAGTCAGCAAACATGCTGTCTGCGAGT
>NW_015576930.1:0-238 GCF_001515605.1 Sinocyclocheilus anshuiensis | reverse complement strand
GCCTATTTAGATGACATCATCATCTATAGCAATGACTGGCAGCGTTATATGGAGCATTTGAGGGCTGTCCTGAGAGCGCTGAGAGTGGCCGGACTCACGGCAACCCAAAGAAGTGTGCAGTTCGGCGTGTGGAGGTCAGTTATCTGAGCTTTCACTTGGGTCATGGACAGGTGCATCCCCAAATTAATAAGATGGCAGCGGTTGCAACTTGTCCGAGACCTAAGACCAAAAAGGAGGT
>NW_015576929.1:0-238 GCF_001515605.1 Sinocyclocheilus anshuiensis | reverse complement strand
TATATGATGTTTCACATCAAGGTTAGCTTGTGCTCAACCGTTCCTCGCAAAGAATGCTGCAGCACTCCACTGAGGTATTCGTCAAGCCTGCACCAATCATCTTGCATATTCGCCTTTGGCCACTTGATCTTGATGCGCCTTTCTGGATGCTTGTGTTGGATTCCTGGTTGTGTGACTTGTGAGGGGACAGTGCGCATCTCGCTCTCGAGGGTTGCCTCCATCTCTTCTCCTTCATATG
>NW_015576928.1:0-237 GCF_001515605.1 Sinocyclocheilus anshuiensis | reverse complement strand
TATTATCAGTGTTGAAAACAGCTCTGCTGCTTAATATGTAAACCACAAACATTTTTTTCAGGATACTTTGATAAATAGAAAGTTAAGAAGAACAACATTTATTTGAAAATAAAATCTTTTGTAACATTACAAATGTTTTTACTGTCACTTTTGATCATTTTAATGAATCATTGCTGAATATGAATTTTAATGGTGTATATATATATATATATATATATATATATACAGTGGGTACGG
>NW_015576927.1:0-238 GCF_001515605.1 Sinocyclocheilus anshuiensis | reverse complement strand
ACACCATCAGCCTCTTTATCTCCTCTCTGTAGGCAGACTCATCGCTTCTGGTGATCAACCCCACCACAGTCGTATCGTCCGCGAATTTGATAATAGTGTTGGTATTATATAATGGTATACAGTCATGTGTATACAGAGAATAGAGAAACGGACTTAGCACACATCCCTGTGGGACTCCTGTGCTGATTGAAACTGAGGAATTATGTGAGCCCATTCTCACTGACTGTGGCCGCTCTGT
>NW_015576926.1:0-238 GCF_001515605.1 Sinocyclocheilus anshuiensis | reverse complement strand
TTTTTGCAGCCGCATGGAAAGCTTTAGCAGCCTCTGCACACGCTTTCCCGATCTGAGCCACTTCAGCTACATATGCGATCTTTAATAAATGAGCAGCACCTCTCACTGCTTCTGCACCTTCCTGCTGCTTGAACATCTGCTTCTCCAGCTGTTCGATCGCTTCTGTGCTGTTAGATATTGCACTCAGAAGCTGAATCATTGGGTTGATTGTGTTCTGGAAATCATTGATGATCTTCTC
>NW_015576925.1:0-238 GCF_001515605.1 Sinocyclocheilus anshuiensis | reverse complement strand
ACTGAGTATCAAAGATATTAGCAACTTTTACTCTGTACTTCACTACATTTTTGAATGAGTATCTGTACTCTTTGCTCCACTGCATTTGAAATAAGTGTTGCAGTTACACAGTACATTTTACATGGACCTATAGCTTATTTCTGCTACAAAAGACTGCCTATTACAGGTCACTGAAAGTACTGCATGTTGTGCATTTTGCCCTTACTTACCCAAACTTTTCAACAAGGCTACTTTATGT
>NW_015576924.1:0-238 GCF_001515605.1 Sinocyclocheilus anshuiensis | reverse complement strand
TTTTGTGCGCAAAGAAAACAAAAATAACGACTTTATTCAACTATTCTCCTCCCCGTCACCCCGGTGCCATTTTGGAAAGTATCACGATGCATGCACGTGCTTTGATCTGCATGTAAACGACGCATACGACTATTTTACCGATGTCCTTACTACGTTTCTGTGCCTTGACCTTGGTGGTACTGTACCCTTGCTTTCTATGGAGGGTCAGAAAGCTCTCGGATTTCATCAAAAATATCTT
>NW_015576923.1:0-238 GCF_001515605.1 Sinocyclocheilus anshuiensis | reverse complement strand
AGTGTCTCTCTTTGCATGGGTTGTAACCCGCAGATTCCTTCAGCGATGTCTCGGATGAAGGGCTTGCTGGGGCAGCGATAATGAATGTCTTTGGTCAGGATACACATGCGCAGGTTTGCGGCCAGGTAATACTGTGGGTTATTGTCATGGTAGGCTACTATATCTGGTGTGTCTATCCTGATGTGAGTGTTTTCTTGCCAAAATCCAACATTGACAATGTCTTTGAGTCTGTAAATGT
>NW_015576922.1:0-238 GCF_001515605.1 Sinocyclocheilus anshuiensis | reverse complement strand
CAGGGTCATTCCGTGTCAACTCAACCAGAGGTCCCCGGCTCAAATGTATGATTTTGCTAATATTTTTTCTGAAGAAATATAAACACGATAAACAAAGCCAAAATATTAAATGTCGTGGATGAATATTTACTGAGTAATCCGCTTTTTTGTAGAGGAGGGTCAAAATGGCAATTTTCACCTGAGAGTCAGAGCCAATTTACAGGGGGCTAAAAATGACTTCAGAAAGATGGCAGCATCA
>NW_015576921.1:0-238 GCF_001515605.1 Sinocyclocheilus anshuiensis | reverse complement strand
TGCACCAGGTTCCGAAACAACGGGCCAGGTGTGAAAGCACCCTCAAACTTCCATTTCAATTAGCCAAGGCTGACTGAGCCGTATAATTGCCAAAAGTGGCCCAAATTGTTATTAACTATTTGGGCAATATTTGTTAGGGGTGCTCCGATCAGGGTTTTTGAGGCCGATCACCAATCACCGATCACAGAAAGCGGTATCTGCCGATACCGATCACCGATACCGATCTTTTTAAAGCCTT
>NW_015576920.1:0-238 GCF_001515605.1 Sinocyclocheilus anshuiensis | reverse complement strand
GACAGAAATTAGACTAAATGTGAAACTAAAAGCACCAGTAGGTGGGAGCAAATGCTGTCTTAATGAGTGCCATTAATTCATTCAGTCATTCAATCAATCAATCAATCAATTAATCATTCCTTCATTCATTCATTCAATCATTCATTCCGTCATTCAGTCAGTAATTCATTCATTCAGTCAGTCATTCAATCAATCATTCATTCATTCATTCATTCATTCATTCAATCATTCATTCATT
>NW_015576919.1:0-238 GCF_001515605.1 Sinocyclocheilus anshuiensis | reverse complement strand
TGATTGACTTCGGATGCGGGGACATTCTGAGGAGGTCACCGTACAAGTCATACCGTGGTATGTATGATGTAATTAATTTTTTCTAATAGATACAGAACCATCATTCTGCGTTAATGCAAACTTACACATCATACAAACTCCTCTCTCCTCCAGGCACAGCAGCGTACTCCCCTCCAGAGTACCACAGCAGGGGCAAGTACTACGGTGGGCCGGCGACGGTCTGGTCACTAGGGATTGT
>NW_015576918.1:0-238 GCF_001515605.1 Sinocyclocheilus anshuiensis | reverse complement strand
TACAATGCATTATAAGGTGCATTACAAGGCATAATTAATGCATTACAAGTATTTTGTATAATGCATTATACATAAGGGCTTTAAGTAAAGTGTTACCCAAAAGATCAATAAGTGTTTACTAATTTTGTAGCATTACAAGTTGTTGATACAGAAAATGCAAGTTTGATTGGGGGCTGGGGCAGGGGGGTGTTATGGATAGATAACTCAGAATCCAGTTGCAAGTGAAGTGATTTATTGT
>NW_015576917.1:0-238 GCF_001515605.1 Sinocyclocheilus anshuiensis | reverse complement strand
TCGTCTCAGAAAATATCACGGTATATATTAAACAATAATTCTTATGACTCAATGACTCTTAAAAGAACAAAACAAGTTATTTGAGTGAACAAATCCTTTATTACAACCATTTTAATGAAAGTATTGAAGTCTCCTGAAAAAAAATGATAAATAAATTTAAAAAACAATAAAAAATAAAGCTGTACAGCTTATGCATGTCAGGGCTCTGCCCTGGCAGCTTTGTCTGTGTTGTCTTTGT
>NW_015576916.1:0-238 GCF_001515605.1 Sinocyclocheilus anshuiensis | reverse complement strand
TAGTGTATGTAAACTTCCTAAAATGTTCTCCTAAACAGTAATTTGTTTATATTTAAGCCATTTGATCTTTAGCACCATGCTTGCAATAGAAACAAAACCTCAAGATACTGGCATGCTGACATAAGCTGTTTGTCAGGTCTCTCTTCGTTCGGCCTATTAAGTCATGATTTGTTTTTATGAGATTGCCTAATTAAAACAGGTTTCAAAAGAACAGCCAAAACAAAGCTTCTCCCACCTT
>NW_015576915.1:0-238 GCF_001515605.1 Sinocyclocheilus anshuiensis | reverse complement strand
TAGTAACATTCAAAAGTTTATCTAATATTAAAAAAATAAATCAAACTAATATCAAATATTTTCTGTATGTCCTACAAGGTCATCTTGTTTAACTCTGCACTGACACTTTATACTCAACAACCTAGAGAGGGGTCCAACATAATTCGAAATGAGACACAGGTGATAATTAAAAAAATTCCTTGAAATTAAAATTAATAACATTAAGACAGAACCAGAGTACTGTGAACGTGCCTCACTT
>NW_015576914.1:0-238 GCF_001515605.1 Sinocyclocheilus anshuiensis | reverse complement strand
AGCACAGTTTTCCCCTCCGTCAAGCACAGATATGGAAAATGGACACAGCAGGCCAACAGTTCCTCCATGTGTAATGTGCCACCCGACCTTAACGGTACTGCTTCCACAGCGGAGTTCCTCTCAATCCTCTTTCCCTGTCTCTTGCAATCTCCACAGGACAGAGATTTCTTGGATTTATACAAACAGATCTCTCGGAAAAGTAGTCTAGCACACTTCTCCTCCGCTCCTTAAGCTCCTT
>NW_015576913.1:0-238 GCF_001515605.1 Sinocyclocheilus anshuiensis | reverse complement strand
GATAAAAATAACATCCCACCAGCTTGTAGCACGTGTTATATTTTTTTGTCATTGTCTTCCCCAGGTAGAATCTGGCTCTACATGTGCGGTGTTTGGTTTGGGAGCTGTTGGACTGGCAGCTGTCATGGGATGCAAGGCTGCTGGTGCTTCCAGGATCATCGCTGTAGACATCAATCCAGACAAGTCTGAGATCGCCAAGACTTTTGGAGCAACTGAGTTTGTGAACCCTAAAGACCAC
>NW_015576912.1:0-238 GCF_001515605.1 Sinocyclocheilus anshuiensis | reverse complement strand
AAAACATACCTAACCAGCATATGCTGGTTTTTTCAACAGGGCTCTAAGAGGAGTTTGACATTTTCTTCTAAAATTTGTATTTTTATCAGGCTCCTGTGTGTAGGTTCAGTCATTTCACTTTAATGGCAATAAATAGGTTATTTTCATTGCCATTGAAGTGAAATAACTGAACATAAACATAGAAGCCTGAGAAAAATGCTCATTTTAGAAGAAAATGTCAGACGGCACTTAAAGGCTT
>NW_015576911.1:0-238 GCF_001515605.1 Sinocyclocheilus anshuiensis | reverse complement strand
TATATATATATATATATATATACACAAACACACAAAATTCTGGGAAAAAAAAAGATTAAAATTTAGATTTTCTTTTTTTTTTTTACAAGCAATAGTAATAGTGTTGCTTGCCTTGGCAAACACCAGCAATAATTCCTGACAGCTAAACAAAGGATAAATGTCACATTTTCTTTTCAAAATGTCAACAGATTTTATAATTATTAAAGGGGTCATATGATGCGATTTAAATTTTTCCTTT
>NW_015576910.1:0-233 GCF_001515605.1 Sinocyclocheilus anshuiensis | reverse complement strand
ATCTGTCGGCGGGAGAAACGGTAACGCTATGGCTGACGACGACGTGCTGTTCGAGGATGTGTACGAGCTCTGCGAGGTGATCGGGAAGTGAGTGATCCAATCTCATCAATCATTTCACCGCTGAGGCGTGTTCCTCCGTAGCTCTTTGTCTCGTGTGTTGACATTTTACTGCTTCGGGTTCAGCTGACCGAGTGTGTGTGTGTGTGTGTGTGTGTGTGTGTGTGTGAGTGTGT
>NW_015576909.1:0-238 GCF_001515605.1 Sinocyclocheilus anshuiensis | reverse complement strand
AAAAAGTATGGAGAAGGCTTGGAACAGCTCATGATCCAAAGCATATAACATCATCTGTGAAACATGGTGGAGGCAGTGTGATGGCATGAGCATGTATGGCTTCCAGTGGAACTGGGTTACTGGTGTTTGTTGATGATGTGACAAAGAACAGAAGCAGCCGCATGAATTCTGAAGTGTATAGGGATGTACTGCTTGCCCAGATTCAGCCAAATGCAGCAAAGTTGATTGGACGGTGCTT
>NW_015576908.1:0-238 GCF_001515605.1 Sinocyclocheilus anshuiensis | reverse complement strand
CATCCCACAGATGCTCGATTGGATTGAGATCTGGGAAATTTGGAGTCCAAGTCAACACCTCAAACTTGTTGTTGTGCTCCTCAAACCATTCCTGAACCATTTTTGCTTTATGGCAGGGTGCATTATCCTGCTGAAAGCCACAGTCACCAGGGAATACCGTTTCCATGAAAAGGTATACATGGTCTTTAACGACGCTTAGGTAGGTGGTACGTGTCAAAGTAACATCCACATGGATGGC
>NW_015576907.1:0-238 GCF_001515605.1 Sinocyclocheilus anshuiensis | reverse complement strand
TTCTCTTTCAGATGACAGGCTGAACGCTCAGTGGAAACAGCAGGATGAGTGTGTACCTGTGTGTGTGTGCCGTACTCCATCGGAGAGCCTCATTCAACACACTGTAACATCAGGCAAACTGGCTCTACAAGAGCGAAAGAGACACAGAAAGAGGTAAGACTCACTCTCTGCTTCTCATTAACGAAAAAAAACACACGCTTTTCTTTCTGTTTTCAAAAGCGCAGCCAAATGTTTAAGT
>NW_015576906.1:0-238 GCF_001515605.1 Sinocyclocheilus anshuiensis | reverse complement strand
TTTTTTCCCCATGCAAAACAATTACTAAATTACAGTACATAAAAACTGTTCTCTGACGGTATTTATGCAATCAACATAACCAAGAAACAAAACAATTTAATGTGGAAAAATCATCATTCATCTGCATTATAATTGCCGCTTTTCCTCATGTACACGGCGGTTAATTAAAATTGTGATTAAATCCATCTCTGCCGCCTAAGATGTCTTTCCCGAAACAGGTGGTACGGAATTTAAAAGT
>NW_015576905.1:0-238 GCF_001515605.1 Sinocyclocheilus anshuiensis | reverse complement strand
ATTCCAAGGTATTGAAAACAGAGTTTACCTTTATGCCTTTGATGGCTTGACTGGAATCACTTTGTAGATCACGAACAGCAGAATTGTAACTTTCAGGGGTGCGCTGTGGACCACAAACACTTGGGTCATCATTTAAAAACTCACTTCGAGTTATTTCACAGTACCTGCAAAAGTACCGAGCATGACTGAAATTTTCAGTAAACCCACCAATGGCGTGTGAACCCAAATTATCACCAGT
>NW_015576904.1:0-238 GCF_001515605.1 Sinocyclocheilus anshuiensis | reverse complement strand
AGCAAGATAGTGAAGAGAAGTCCGATTCATTCCGAGAATCGACTCTTTCAAACAAATCACTTCAATGAACCGATTAAAAATTATTCTGTTTTGTTTACGGCAGCACGTAATTGCAGCGTAATTTTTTACATTTAAAAATGCACCTTCGTTCAAACGAAGATACTGAATATTATACTAAAGCAGAGCAAAATTTTATTATATTATTGTATATAATTGTATAAAAAATAGAATAACTGTA
>NW_015576903.1:0-238 GCF_001515605.1 Sinocyclocheilus anshuiensis | reverse complement strand
TCAAAAAAAAAAAAAAAAAAAAAATCTGATGGCTTGAAATATTACACATTTTTCCAGGAAACATTCATATTTTAGTCGTGTCCAGACTTCAGAAAAGCACATATGTATTTCCGTTCAAAGATATTAAATTATAGCACAGCTCTCGCTTGAGTGGGATCGTGAAATCCATACATTGACAGCGTAAATGGCCAATAATCTTTGACAGCGTGATCTCATTAATAAAGGGAGGGTATAAATT
>NW_015576902.1:0-238 GCF_001515605.1 Sinocyclocheilus anshuiensis | reverse complement strand
TTGACCTGGTCAAGCACTATCAAAGCACTATCAGACTCACAAATGAACGGAAGCTTGGGTAACACTTTATTTTAAGGCGTCCATGTTACACGTTACATGTACTTACAATATATTATATATAATATTATAATAACAATAAATAATGCATAATTACATGTAAGTAACCCTAAGGCAAACCCTAAGCATAAAGTAAGTACATGTAGTTAACTAATATTACTCAGTACTTAAATGTATAATT
>NW_015576901.1:0-238 GCF_001515605.1 Sinocyclocheilus anshuiensis | reverse complement strand
CCTCCTCTGCTACGTGTGTTTTCCTGGTTCCCTTGATGTTAATAATGTCTCCTTGTTGATGTACTCCACGTCTCCTCATTCCTCGCTCCGCGCTCCCTCACAGGAGCGATCGTGACCCTAATGTAATTATTAAACATTAATTTTATTAATTAATTAACTTATTAAACCTAATGATTAACAAATGATTATTAAGTTAAAATGCTTACAAATGTCATTAAACTTTCAATTCATACGATCA
>NW_015576900.1:0-238 GCF_001515605.1 Sinocyclocheilus anshuiensis | reverse complement strand
TGTAACGTGAGTATTTGTAATTCGTTACTTCACACCCCTGTAATTTGTAAGTGTCATATTTGGCAGTTGGCATTAGACGTTATATTACTAATAACATTGGCATATGAGAAGTTTAATACCACAGAAAGAAATTAAAATATGCCTTTTTCAAAGCGGCTGTATATAAAAAAACACAAGGTGGCCGAATTTGCATGCTTAGCTGAAGCTTAGGCATCCATTACTTTCTCTCAATTTAATT
>NW_015576899.1:0-238 GCF_001515605.1 Sinocyclocheilus anshuiensis | reverse complement strand
TTGAAACACTGGGCAAAGAGTTGGAACTGCCTCATCTACTGTTCAGTCTGATTGAAGACATCCTGAACATTCCAGATCTAATGCAGGTCAGAAAAATGCAGATACAGTATGTTCTTCACATATGTGTTATCATCTATAGAGGGCACAAAAATGAATATATACATTCTATATTAGGGCTGGGTAAAAAATATCGATATCGATATTAATCGATTCTCATTTTTACGGAACGATATCGATT
>NW_015576898.1:0-238 GCF_001515605.1 Sinocyclocheilus anshuiensis | reverse complement strand
TTTTACTCAAGTACTTGATTTGTGTACTTCGTCCACCACTGGGAAATACTGAGGCTGGCTCTACAATTTGAGTCATTCTGTTGTCATATGGCGATTTATCATTTATGCAGCATGACCCAATCTAGAAATTTTTCGTAACATTATTAGTGGTCGACTGATATGGGTTTTTGACAGCCGATGCCGATATCTTGGGAAGCAGGGTGGCCGGTGGCCGATATAAAGCCGATATAATTTTATT
>NW_015576897.1:0-238 GCF_001515605.1 Sinocyclocheilus anshuiensis | reverse complement strand
TCTTCCAGAGCGGGGCTACCAACAGAACCCTGTGGCCTTGTTCCCAGATTCGCCTGATTACCTGCAGGATCAGGGCGATTGGGGGAAAAGCGCAAAGGAGGAGGTTGGGCCAGTTGTGGGCCAATGCGTCCGTGTCCTTCGAGAAATAAGTTGGGCAGTGAAAGTTGTCTCTTGAGGCAAAGAGGTCGACCTTTGCCTTGCCAAAGATCTCCCAGATTTTCTGAACCGCTTGGGGGTG
>NW_015576896.1:0-238 GCF_001515605.1 Sinocyclocheilus anshuiensis | reverse complement strand
CATCTCGGTTCTCGGTTTCCTTTCTGTGAACTTGTTTGCAGATCGCCGTGCCTCACATCTGTTTTATATCTGTTAATTATTTGTCAGATATATTTCCCATATTTATACCTTTTCTATATAGATTATCATTGTATTTTATTTTGATGGAAACAAATTGTTATTTTAATGTAACTTACATATATTTGCTTTTAAAGTCATATGATGCAATTTCAATTGTTCCTTTCTCTTTGGAGTGCTA
>NW_015576895.1:0-238 GCF_001515605.1 Sinocyclocheilus anshuiensis | reverse complement strand
GTGGCATTTAGATTCATTTACACAGACTGTTTAATGCAGCTCAGACGGGACATGGAAGCATTTATCCTGCAATTACAAATGTTTTGTTTTAAACATAAAACGTTGAATATTGATATTTGAAATTATTTAAAACTTACATATGTAACCATGGTTCCCTGAGAAGGAAACGAGACACTGCGTCCTCTAGCGGTCACTATGGGGAACGGTATACCCACTCCGCCATGCTGAGGGGAGTGCA
>NW_015576894.1:0-238 GCF_001515605.1 Sinocyclocheilus anshuiensis | reverse complement strand
CATCTATTCAAACATTTGTCTCATGTACTATGGTATTGATCTTTTCTTCTTCTTTGTTTTTATCTTTTCTTTTTTTTAGCACCACCCATGTGCCCCACAATACCTGTGTCCATTCCTAAAGACTTGATGTTCCTTGTAAAAGATACGACAAAAGTGGAGAGAACGGCTTCAACTACAGGTGTGTTTTATGTGCTTTTTTATTCTAAAGTCACACTGTACATTGTAATTGTTTAGTATT
>NW_015576893.1:0-238 GCF_001515605.1 Sinocyclocheilus anshuiensis | reverse complement strand
GAGCTCTGCGCTCATCCCTGCCCATTAAAGGATAATTTAGCGCTTGACTGAGGGGCTGCGAGCAATCTTTTCCACTTGGTTGGGTGCAATATGCCACCTTTGAAGACCCCATTCATTGTGCAGAAAGAAAGAGGCACGAACAGGAAATGTGATACCCGCGACCGGCTGCAATATGAGCGATTATGGCTCGTTTAGCGAGACCTCTTGCACCCTTTAGTTAAGACGGATCCGTGTGTGT
>NW_015576892.1:0-238 GCF_001515605.1 Sinocyclocheilus anshuiensis | reverse complement strand
AGTGAGTGTTAAATATTTCATAAAAGAATTCACCTTGTGAATACAAAGGAACAATGAAAAAAAATGTATGTTCAAATATTTCAGGGTTAGCACAGTTTAAAGGCACCAAAAGTTTTGAAAATAACAAGGTTCAGAAAAAAGTGCTAAAGTAATTGTGAAAAACTAAAATGTAAAGACACCTTACATATTTTACATTTAACATAGTAAAGTTAATGATGCAGAAGGTAAATCTGACAAT
>NW_015576891.1:0-238 GCF_001515605.1 Sinocyclocheilus anshuiensis | reverse complement strand
GGACTGCCTGCAGACTCAGGTGAGGATTGAATTTAATTCCTTGCAGCTCTAGGATCCTAATGACATATATTTAAAGTATGAAATCGAATATACTGATGTTGGCTTTTTTGGAGACACTATTATCCACAGAAACTGAGTAAGGACCAAAAGCAGTTAATTCATAACAGTTTACCTCATTATTTGTTATTAAATTTAATAACACTCTAAATTACTACAGCATGCATTTAAACTAAACAAT
>NW_015576890.1:0-238 GCF_001515605.1 Sinocyclocheilus anshuiensis | reverse complement strand
TTTCAGCCTGGTTCTCATAAGAGAACCTGGAGATTTGGTTTGGTCGTCACACTAACATAGTGTGACCCATTAAATAAATAAATATATACAATTATAAATAATAAATAAATAATAGAGATAATATTATTGCACTTTTAGTTAGTTCGTTTTTTTTTTAATAAAATAATAAAGTGTGATAATACTATTATAAATCATTTTAAATATTTTAAAATAAAAAGGGAGTATTAAATACAAATAC
>NW_015576889.1:0-238 GCF_001515605.1 Sinocyclocheilus anshuiensis | reverse complement strand
TTTTGACAAGAAACAACGACTGAGCATTTTACACTTTCAGTAAAATGTTTAGTGTACAAATACACTACTTTGTTACTCTGCTTAAGGAGAAACTTAAACACACCTGTACTTTATATAAATGTTGACTTCTACTTGACTACATTTTTAAAGAGAATTTATAGATTTAGATTTACAATATATTTAGACTATTTCGCCAGCGTTTTAATTACATTTGCAACCGCAAAGTGGGGAAAAAGTT
>NW_015576888.1:0-238 GCF_001515605.1 Sinocyclocheilus anshuiensis | reverse complement strand
AACATCAAATTTTCATTTTTGGGTGAACTATCCCTTTAAGACACTTTCTAAATGAAAGTGTGCTTTTATTATTTCTCAGACAAAATGCTGCCCATTTCTTTGTGAAATATATCAAATAGCAAAGCTAAATTGAAATTTTAAAACAAATCCCAAATCAAATAAATAATCTCTTTCATCTCTTCATATAAACAAGCTAAGGCTTTGCCTGTGCTCTTTCCATTTAAAATTAGAGGCAACC
>NW_015576887.1:0-238 GCF_001515605.1 Sinocyclocheilus anshuiensis | reverse complement strand
CGTTTTTTCTTTGACAAATAGAAAATTAAAAACAGCGTTTATTTAAAATGAAAATCTTTTGAAACTATGTAAAAGTATTTAATATCACTTCTAATGTATTTAATGCAATAGTAGCATTCATTTATATAATAATAATAATAATACAATTTTTGTGTACTTTTTTTTTGCTGAAAATTCTTTACTAATGACCAGCCTTTAGGGTGCTTTCACACTAGCACTTTTGGTGCGCACCCGGGTT
>NW_015576886.1:0-236 GCF_001515605.1 Sinocyclocheilus anshuiensis | reverse complement strand
ACTATGCTGTGGGAATTAGATTTCTGTATACAGAAAATTAAATGGATCAGTGGCATGAGGGAGAGAGAACCAAAAAAAAGACTTGCTTCCATATACCAATATGCTGATATTACAAATCTAATTTTACAAGACACCATTTCTGAAATCTCTACATCAGTATTTGGCGACAAGTCACCCCTATTGTACTCCTGCCTATCTCTCTCTCTCTCTCTCTCTCTCTCTCTCTCTCTCTCTCT
>NW_015576885.1:0-238 GCF_001515605.1 Sinocyclocheilus anshuiensis | reverse complement strand
TATACATTGCACCATAGGCCCCGCCCTATACCGTTTAGTATACCACACTAGACTTTGCGCATGGACACTGCAAAGGTTGTAATATGATGTTGATGTCACACTCTCCGGTGTCTTTTTTTTTTTAAAGATACTTCTGCATTTACTGTATATTACACCCAAACTGTAAAAATATGTAATCTACTTCACTTTACTGCAATACTTATATCCTGCTGATTTTAAGTTTGGGGTCTTTTAATTC
>NW_015576884.1:0-238 GCF_001515605.1 Sinocyclocheilus anshuiensis | reverse complement strand
ATATATATATATATAACCTATATACAAAAATAATTTGGAAATGTATCAATGTTGTTATTTAAGATTTGAGTGTTTACATAATCAGTTTTATGTTGTGTTGTATGTAACAGGGTGTCAAAATGGCTAGAAACGCCCCTGGTTCCACTTTTCCCTTAGATTCTGTATCTGATTCTGTAGATGATATTGAAAGGTTAGTCACACAGTTTAGCATTAATTTGATGTTCAAATCATGATGTAA
>NW_015576882.1:0-238 GCF_001515605.1 Sinocyclocheilus anshuiensis | reverse complement strand
GCCCCCTAATAGTCGACTAACCGTTAGTCGACGAGAAGAGGCTTGTTCGACCAACATTTTATTAGTCGCTTAGTCGCAAAAAAAAAAAATTCCACTCGAAGTGGCGAAATCACGCAGTCCGTGACAGACAAATCGTTAACAGCTGGTCTATGTCGGGCAGGACATCCATATGCTCACCTAACATTCATTGACTTCAAATATGGCTTATCATCTAAAATATGTATGTAGTAGCAACTTT
>NW_015576881.1:0-238 GCF_001515605.1 Sinocyclocheilus anshuiensis | reverse complement strand
AGGGGGGTCGTCTTATATTCGGGCCAATACGGTATATATATATTTATAAACGTAACCCTCTAACACTAGCACTTTTTATTCTATTTCTATTCTACCTACTTTTATTTATTTAAAAAATGACCCTCTAACAGAAGCGTTCTCTATTCTTATTCTATCTACTTGTTTTCTTTTTATTTATTATTTACAAAAAAAAAGACTAACCGGGACTTGTCACAGCACTTACATATTATTGCTCTTT
>NW_015576880.1:0-238 GCF_001515605.1 Sinocyclocheilus anshuiensis | reverse complement strand
TCATTTAAGAATCTCCATAGGATTCAATAGGCCCCTCTAGTGGCTATAATCATAAAATGCAATTTTATGTCATTTTTCCCCACCAGATGACATCAGAGACACTCAGTGACCTAGGTCCTGATGGATCATCATATTTAAAGTATAAAAATGCAGAAATGGTGTCTTTCTTTGTTTTTTTGTTTTTTGGTGAAACAATGTATAAAAATATGCTCATTTTCATAAAAATATCCAGAATTTA
>NW_015576879.1:0-238 GCF_001515605.1 Sinocyclocheilus anshuiensis | reverse complement strand
TTCAACTAAATTTTAGAACAAGTCAGACATGTTTCTACATCTGTACATTGTTGAACAGCAGAAAATGTTTTAAGAAATGTTTGTTGCATTTGTAAAAAACAAAAAAGAAGAAGAAAATAAAGTAATTTAATATTTACCAGTTGTCTGTTGTCTTCCACTCATTGTAATGTATAACTATTTTTAAGTAATTGAGCCTAGGTATTTTAAAATACAAAAACTTAAAATTATCAATCTAAAT
>NW_015576878.1:0-238 GCF_001515605.1 Sinocyclocheilus anshuiensis | reverse complement strand
TAATTCAGTATCTTGATAAGAGTGTATGGATGTACTGCTCAAGTACACACCCACTTTTTCCCTCACAAGTTTACTTTCCTCTTGCAGAATCTGTAAAATGTTGCAGATTTAAAAAAAAATAGCACTCAATATTAAGTACTAAGGGTATGCAAACTTTTTTAACAGAATAATTCGTGTAAATTTGGTTAGTATTTAGTCTTGTGGAATATATCTGTTGTCAAATAGCTTAAAGGCTGCG
>NW_015576877.1:0-238 GCF_001515605.1 Sinocyclocheilus anshuiensis | reverse complement strand
AGTAGAACAGTTAATTAATACAGATGGGAACAATCCTTAAATTTATGGAACAAAAACTGTTGAATCAGGTCAAGAAGTTGTGTTTAGAGCCTTTAGAATTGTTTCGTAATGCATTAAATTACAGTAGACATTATAAAAATATAACTTGCTGCACCAAATGTATAGTAGGCTAGCTAAGTTACCTAAAAAATTCCACATATAATCATGCAAGGTAATATCATAGGAGATTGTATGATTT
>NW_015576876.1:0-238 GCF_001515605.1 Sinocyclocheilus anshuiensis | reverse complement strand
TTCAGCCTGGTTCTCATAAGAGAACCTGGAGATTTGGTTTGGTCCACACACACACTGCATATAGCGTGATCCATTAAATATAACTATAAAAAATAAATTAATAATAGTTATAATATTACTGCACTTTATTTTATTTTATGTTTTTAATAAAATAATAAACTAAATAATAATGTGTGATAATACTATTTAAAATTAAAAGGGAGTATTAAATACAAATACAATTATTTTATAGTAAACT
>NW_015576875.1:0-238 GCF_001515605.1 Sinocyclocheilus anshuiensis | reverse complement strand
CAGTTACAGTAATTGTGTATTTCGTCAGTTTATTTAGGCTAATAATATAAAAACAGAAGCTAAGGAATATGATCAGGGTGTTAAAATAAACAATAATCTCACCTTTCAGAGTACTGACAAGCATGTCCCAGCAGGTTCGTCACCGTTGCGCTTCCTTTAAACATGTCCGATGTGCGTATTTGCTGTGCGTTTCTGTATTTGGTTGTGTTGTGAGCATTTGTAGTGTGTTTCTGTATTT
>NW_015576874.1:0-238 GCF_001515605.1 Sinocyclocheilus anshuiensis | reverse complement strand
CCACATTATATTAGATTACATTAATACTGAAATTAATCCTTGCTTCAGAAATCAAATTATCCCACACAGAATTGCGCATTTGCATGGCTGTTATTGAATTTAATGGCATGCATTATTCAGGCCTTCTTATTTATTTCAGGTTAATTAAATAAAAAGTCTTGTTTCCCAGTTTGCCATCTGCTGTCGCTTTGAGCATACGGATGACTTGTTCTGGTATGTGTGTGTGTGTGTGTGTGTG
>NW_015576873.1:0-238 GCF_001515605.1 Sinocyclocheilus anshuiensis | reverse complement strand
GATTTTGATGTGAGAGGATAACAGGAGATGGACTTTTTCACTGGATTAACCAATACTATGGATTATGGAGTCTTTTAGCCAGAAGCAATGGTTTAAAGTTAAATGGATTGGTTTCTTACAAACAAAAAGTTTTTGGCTTCTCCAGATGTTAATTAATGGTCTGGAGTGGTGTGGATCACTTGTGGATTATTGTAATGTTTTTATCAGCTGTTTAGACTCTCATTCTGACGGCACCCAT
>NW_015576872.1:0-238 GCF_001515605.1 Sinocyclocheilus anshuiensis | reverse complement strand
TAGTCCTGAGCAAGAGCCAACAGAGGCCATTTGATATATAAAATTGTGATATTTTTGTATTAAGTGTCAGTCCCTTTTTTCCATTTGTTGAGGTTGCAGCGGGGCAAAACTTTGTAGTTCTTTTTTTATATCATTATTCTCTCGTTTGAATCGTTTGCCTTGCTCCTCTTCGGTAATGTTGGACAGTGCGTGATCCTATAGTGGTAAATGTTGCTTTCTGGATGTCAATACATTGCAG
>NW_015576871.1:0-238 GCF_001515605.1 Sinocyclocheilus anshuiensis | reverse complement strand
GAAACAAATTAACATGTGCTCAAAATTAGCAATTAATGTGTGTTCGGTTGTAAGCGTGGGTGGCTGCTTTTGCAGCCTTTATCACTGACTGGGGTGGCTCCCACTTGTAGCATGGCTCCAAGTTTTCCAACTTTATTGTCATCAAAGATGACAGTGTTCCCTCCAGAGCCAGGCTGTTTCGAGTTTTTGTTTCGTTCAATCCCACCAATGAAAACACCCGCTCTGCATCAGCATTGGC
>NW_015576870.1:0-238 GCF_001515605.1 Sinocyclocheilus anshuiensis | reverse complement strand
ATGATTAAAAGCTTCATTAATAAATCATTAACAAACATTATATAGTGCTTAACTGATCATTAGTTAATGTTCACAAATGTCATTAAACTTTCAATGCGTTTTAAAAATATACAAATGATTTTAACAGGAATTACACAATGATTACACGTTTATTTGTTAATGTACTGTTGAATGCTTATTGTCATTAAGTTTAAAGTGTCATTAAACTTCAGTTCACATATTAGCTAATGCTCATTTT
>NW_015576869.1:0-238 GCF_001515605.1 Sinocyclocheilus anshuiensis | reverse complement strand
CAGCTTTTGCTTGTTTATAAACCACTGCTAATACCAGGAAATGCATCACAGTATTTTCAGTTTACAGTATTAGTATTAAGAAAATAAAATGTTGAGTCTGTTGTGTGTTTGTTAATTCAGTATATGAGACTTTTCACTGATCTATATTGAGTTAAAACTCTTTATTTGATTATTTCAGTTATTGATTATGAAAAGATCACTTCAATTCAAAGGAAAAGCGTGTTTATGTACCATGTTT
>NW_015576868.1:0-237 GCF_001515605.1 Sinocyclocheilus anshuiensis | reverse complement strand
GGATAAAAGTAGTGGATGCGGAGAAGAAGGGGTATTCATGGCCTTGAAGCCAATGTTTGAAAATATATATATACTATGATTTTTGAAGGATCATGTGACACTGAAGACATGAAGCAATGATGCTAAAAAAATCAGCTTTGAAATCAAAGGAATAAATTACATTTTAAAATATATTCAAATAGAAAGCCGTTTTTTTAAATAGTAAAAATATTTCACAATATTACTGTTTTTGCTGTA
>NW_015576867.1:0-238 GCF_001515605.1 Sinocyclocheilus anshuiensis | reverse complement strand
GCATTTATTTGATAAAAAATACAGTAAAAGCAGTAATATTGTGAAGTATTACTACAATGTAATATCTTTTTTGAAAGGATTTTCAAAAGGCATTTATTCCTGTGATGGCAGTGCTGAAGGCTTTTACTCCAGTCATATGATCCTTCAGAAATCATAATAATCTCTTATTATTATCAGTGTTGAAAACAGTTATGCTGCTTAACATTTTTGTGGAAACTGTGATACATTTTTTTTTTTT
>NW_015576866.1:0-238 GCF_001515605.1 Sinocyclocheilus anshuiensis | reverse complement strand
CATTTCTAAAATATAATCCCGTGTCGCTGTGGTGGGATTTAGGACACAAACTACAAGGAAAAGATACTTGTTATCGCGTCGTGTCTGGTTTGATCCCCCCAAAAAAATCTGAGCATAAAAATATTAATACTGACAGATCTACTAATTGAATCTGTAATTAGGGAAAGTGGAGAGAAGATGCAGTCTGGAGATGAGCAGGAGCAGCTGATTTGCACGCAGACATGGAGATCCAGATTTT
>NW_015576865.1:0-238 GCF_001515605.1 Sinocyclocheilus anshuiensis | reverse complement strand
AGCGTGTGTATGTCTTGTGCGTGCGCATCAATATAAGTAACGTGTTTAGGCATATGATCGGGAAAAAGACAAGTTTGACATGTAACATACATAAGACTGTGGGTAAGGAGTTTAGCTGGACGCATTATGTATCTGTATGTGTACGAAATGGCTTCCTTGTCCTGAGCAGTCCTGGACAGTTTTTTCTCCCCCCCCCCCTTCTCCCTCTCACATGTTTTGTTTTCCTCTCTCTCTTTTT
>NW_015576864.1:0-238 GCF_001515605.1 Sinocyclocheilus anshuiensis | reverse complement strand
ACAAAATCAAAAATAAATACATAAATAAGTACACATGCATGTCAGTCACTAGCAATATTTTATCTGTTTTGCATGTTACGTTGGGTTGCTAGCAAGGTAAATTAACTCACCGACTGTTGTAGCTGCCATAGTATCCCGAGTGGTCTCTCCACTAATGGAGGGACGGTGACCCAGCACACTGTCCATAATGTCAAATCATGGAAAGGACCTTCTCTGGGCACCGCTTTGTCCATTGTGT
>NW_015576863.1:0-237 GCF_001515605.1 Sinocyclocheilus anshuiensis | reverse complement strand
TTCTGCAGAAACTAGTACCATGGGCACAACTTCTGCAGAAACTACTACCATTGGCACTACTTCGATAGAAACTACAACCCTGGAAACCACTTCTGTAGAAACTACTACCCTGGAAACCACTTCTGCAGAATCTAGTACATCTGGCACCACTTCTGTTGAATCTACCATTCTGGGCACCACTAATGCAGAATTTAGTACCTCTGGCACCACTTCTGTTGAATCTACCACTCTGGGTAC
>NW_015576862.1:0-237 GCF_001515605.1 Sinocyclocheilus anshuiensis | reverse complement strand
CAGTTTTTCTGTAATGCAATTCTATAATAAGAGTCCGATCTACCACACAAGGAAATATGTGACACAGATATTACCAGGGTTTCCGCGGGGTCTTAAAAAGTCTAAGATCTAGTCGCTGTTCTAGATCTTAAATAATTTTAAACAGGTCTTAATTTTCCGATGTCCATGTAGCGCTACATCTAATGCTCATTTCAATGCTCCTGCAGCACTTTAGAATGTTTTTTTGTTGTTGTTGTT
>NW_015576861.1:0-237 GCF_001515605.1 Sinocyclocheilus anshuiensis | reverse complement strand
CTGTGATGGTCATTAAAATGCTTGGTTTCTGCCTGTTAACACATCAATCAGGACAGAGTGCCCTCTGCTCTTTGTGCCTCATATAAAAGAGCCTCATCAGTCTCATGATGTTGGGTTGATGACCCATGATGCTGAAGTGTGTGTGTGAGTGTCTGTGAGTGTGTGTGTGTGTGTGTGTCTGTGAGTGTGCATAGTGAGTGTGTGTGTGTGAGTGTGTGTGTGTGTGTGTGTGTGTGT
>NW_015576860.1:0-237 GCF_001515605.1 Sinocyclocheilus anshuiensis | reverse complement strand
ATCTGCTCGTTTACCTACCTGTTACTCCACAATTTGCTCGTTTACTTACCTGTTACTCCACCGAGGCCAAGATATATATACGACTTCTACATCTAATGATTTTTTAGTCTGATAAAAAAAGTCTTGCACCTCTTGGGTGGCCTTAGGGCGTTATCAGCAAATTTTCATTTTTGGGTGAACTATTCCTTAAGCGTTGTGAATGTGTCTGTGTGTTTGTTTTTAGGAGGCTGGAATAAC
>NW_015576859.1:0-237 GCF_001515605.1 Sinocyclocheilus anshuiensis | reverse complement strand
TAATTGTAACCGCGATTAGAAATTCGATTAATTGTGCAGCCCTACTAGGATACTTATTTTAAAAGAGTACTTATCAAGGAAATAAAATACTTAAGTGTGAATTGAATGATTTCGGACACTTACTTTTGCATGTTAATTACAATGAAATTGGATATCATTTGAAAGCTTGGTAACACTTTATTTTAAGGTGTGCTTGTTACACGTTACATGTACTTACTATTATAATAACAATTATGC
>NW_015576858.1:0-237 GCF_001515605.1 Sinocyclocheilus anshuiensis | reverse complement strand
GGAGCATGGAGGACTGGAGTAAGGTCATCTTCTCTGATGAGTCCAATTTTTCAGCTTTGCCCAACATCTGGTTGTCTAATGGTTAGACGGAAACCTGGAGAGGCCTACAAGCCATCCACTGTGAAATTAGGTGGAGGATGATCTGGCTGGATCTTCAGCAAGGCTGGAATCGAGCACATTCGACTTTGTGAGGGGTACATGAATCAAGCCATGTACAAGGTTGTCCTGGAAGAAAAC
>NW_015576857.1:0-237 GCF_001515605.1 Sinocyclocheilus anshuiensis | reverse complement strand
CACACACACACACACACACACACACACACACACGCACGCACAGGTCACTACTGGTCTCGACTGGTCAGGTCCGCAGGTGCTGCTTGGCTTGACTGCAGCCTCGTTTGCATACATTTGCATACTGTCAGACAGCGTCAGAGAGTTGGAGTTAACCCAAAACCAGAGAGAGAGAGGCAGAGAGATGCTGCTAGTTTGAACTCTAAATACAGAGAAGAGACAGGGTGATGAAGAGAAAAT
>NW_015576856.1:0-237 GCF_001515605.1 Sinocyclocheilus anshuiensis | reverse complement strand
GGATCAGTCATACTGTATCCCTAAACGGACAATTTTTGACAACTTATTCTTGTTAAGAGACATTATTGCAGTTGCAAAAAAACATCAAATTGATATTGGACTCTTATCTTTAGATCAAGAAAAAGCTTTTGACAGAGTGGATCACTTTTATTTACTAAAGACTCTGAAGGCCTTTGGCTTTGGACCACAATTTGTCTCCTGTATTAAATTGCTTTACAGCGAAACATCTAGTATGCT
>NW_015576855.1:0-237 GCF_001515605.1 Sinocyclocheilus anshuiensis | reverse complement strand
CAAAGCAGTCTACGCCAGTGGAGTAGAACGGTGGCTTAAACAGACATAGCCGACAAGGTGGTAGGTCGGCCATTCGAGGGATCTGTGGTTTAGCCCTCCAGAACTGGCAATCTTTACAGGTTCATTGGTGTTTGCGTATGGCTTCACGACCCCTCAGCACCCAGTATTTACGTTGTAGCTCTGCTAGCACTGTCTCAGCACCAGGGTGATGGAGCTGTTGATCCATGTCCTGTATGA
>NW_015576854.1:0-237 GCF_001515605.1 Sinocyclocheilus anshuiensis | reverse complement strand
AAATATACTGCTGCAGTGATGAATTATGCGTAATAGAGATGTGGTCACATATTCCTTGAAGGAAAAAAACAGTTCTTTGAATCCCTGTGTGCTGCTCTTCAGATACAGCCATGTTCAAAAGTGTGAGGAACATAAAACGTGCCGGAATGACCAGTTAATGCAAGACTCCTTCAGACTATTAATCTTCCTCCCCTTTATATCTCTCTCTTTCTATCTACCGCTTTCTTATAAACATTT
>NW_015576853.1:0-237 GCF_001515605.1 Sinocyclocheilus anshuiensis | reverse complement strand
TGCCTTACATATTATGTAATTTAAGGTGTTACTGTTGCAGTTTTAGGTCTGATTGTTTTGTTTTGAAGATGTTGTGAACTAGGACTCATCATGACAGGCTTGAGGTAGCTCAACAGCGTGAAGGTGGTTCATTTGGAGGAGGGATGGTTGAGATTTGGCCTGGTTTTAGGTCTCATTATGGACTGGAGAGGGGGTTATTTTTTCGGCTAATGGGGGTGCAGCTGGGGTCCATGCCAG
>NW_015576852.1:0-237 GCF_001515605.1 Sinocyclocheilus anshuiensis | reverse complement strand
GAGTAAAGCATGAGTAACAAAAGACGAATCTCATTTCATCATAAATAAGTAATGATAGAGAACAGAACTTTTTAAAAACCAGTTGAGATTCAATTGAATCAAATGCTTGTGAAAATGATTAATTGTTTGTAAGCGCTGGAACCACAGCTCGTTGACGACACCTGAGGCCCGTTGCAGAAAGCTGGTTTTGGTTTTTTAGCCAGGTAAGTTTGCGCTTAGTTTGAGCAGAGTTGGGTT
>NW_015576851.1:0-237 GCF_001515605.1 Sinocyclocheilus anshuiensis | reverse complement strand
TGTTGATCGTACACCTCGCCAACCGTCATCGGACTCACTTTAGTCACTCGCTGTCCCATCGCTGTGAAAACTCACTGACCACTACAACAAACCCACAAAGAGTGTAAGAATGTCCGCGCTTTATAAAGCCCGCGAGTTCTGTTCGAACGCGCTCTATGGCGTCATAAAGCTTTGAGCGTCTCAGAACTTTCTTAAAGGGGTCATATGATGCGATTTCATTGTTTCCTTTCTCTTTGG
>NW_015576850.1:0-237 GCF_001515605.1 Sinocyclocheilus anshuiensis | reverse complement strand
TGTGATTTTACATGAATTATTTTATAATATTGTAGCATACTATTTTCAGACTAATATAATTATATTATATTGTGAATTTTACATACTTCATCTTGTACATTTAGTGGTGTTGTCTCCAAAGTAGCTGCAACATCCTTGTCCTTATGAGTGCGAGTATCAAGTCCAGTAGCTCTTATGGTGGTCAATGAGGATGTCTACCTTCTCAAAGCTGAATGTTTTGGATTGTGTTTCACTTTC
>NW_015576849.1:0-237 GCF_001515605.1 Sinocyclocheilus anshuiensis | reverse complement strand
AAAATTGCAGCTTCAAGAAGCTTTACGGCAGTTTTACGGCAGTAAGATAGAACACTCATTGGCTCTAACCTGCTTCATCACAGATTGCCACAAGCTGTGTTTCTGGTGAGGTGTGTTTGAATTAGAAATCCATGCCTTCAGAGTGGATTGGGATCCGCAATTCGCCATAAAACTAAGGGCCTGTTTACACCAGGTCATTTCATGCGTTTTCGCTGATCGGATATCTGTCTGATTTGT
>NW_015576848.1:0-237 GCF_001515605.1 Sinocyclocheilus anshuiensis | reverse complement strand
CTTTTCTTATAATAGCGAGATGTTGTCGTTAAAATGACATCCTTTCTCGTTAAAATGACATCTTTTCTCGTAATAACGAGATATGTCGTTAAAATGACATCTTTTCTCGTAATAACGAGATATATCGTTAAAACATCTTTTTCTTGTAAAAACATATTTTCTTGTTAAAACAAGATGTCGTTTTAACATCTTTTCTCGTTATGCGACATATTTTCTCGTTAAAATGAAATCTATTTC
>NW_015576847.1:0-237 GCF_001515605.1 Sinocyclocheilus anshuiensis | reverse complement strand
GCGGGCTCCTCAGCTAACTCCACCCTGAAGGCTGAGCCGCTCAAAAACAGAGCCAGGTTAATGTAGTCCTCCAGCGACTCCTCGGGGACCCAGTATGGTATCAGGGACTTGAAGGGCTCGGCTAGGCCTCCGCAGAAGACGACCATGAGGCAGGTCTTCTCCATCGCAGACCGATGAGCCACTCCAAAGAAGTCCCTGGCATACTCCTCAATACTCTGGTCTCCCTGACGGATGTTG
>NW_015576846.1:0-237 GCF_001515605.1 Sinocyclocheilus anshuiensis | reverse complement strand
CTGACAGCTTCAACACGATCCAACGAGGGCACAATCCCCAGCTGATGGAGATCAGATTGCGAAGACGAACAATACACAGCACCTTCTCGACGCTTCAGCGAATTCTTCTAGTACACTAAGCAACTGTATCCAGCGTTCGTTAAGTTAATTTGAACAAAAACAAACAGACGCGAAACAAAACAAAACAAACGAAGTTTTGCCACACTGCCGCATAACTGTTAGGCGCGATCAGGCCCA
>NW_015576845.1:0-237 GCF_001515605.1 Sinocyclocheilus anshuiensis | reverse complement strand
AGGACAGTCCTGATTGAGGTGGAAGGTATCCTCAATTCAAAGCCTTTTGGGTATACCTCCTCTGACGTTGCTGACCTCGACCCGATCACCCCGTATTGCTTCCTGATTGGCCATCGAGACGCATCATTACCTCAAGTCCTCTACCAGGAGTCAGAGATGCTGAGTCGATGACGCTGGCGCCATAGTCAACTGCTTGCGGAGCACTTCTGGAGACATTTTTTGAAGTACTACTTACCA
>NW_015576844.1:0-237 GCF_001515605.1 Sinocyclocheilus anshuiensis | reverse complement strand
GGCCTCTAGGAGCAGGGTTCCAGGACGGAAGGCCTCCAGGGTGGCACCCGTTCCGGGACCCATGGCAGATCTGGCAGTTCGGGGTGCCATGGCGGATCAGGCAGCTCGGGGCGCCATGGCGGAGCAGACAGTCCAGGGGGCCATGGCGGAACAGACAGTTCAGGGGGCCATGGTGGATGAGACAGTTCAGGGGGCCATGGCGGATCAGACAGTTCAGGAGGCCATGGCGGAGCAGGC
>NW_015576843.1:0-237 GCF_001515605.1 Sinocyclocheilus anshuiensis | reverse complement strand
AGCCGTGAGTATGCTGAAGTTCTTGATAAACCGTCGGTAGAAGTTTGGGAATCCAAGGAATCTTTGCAGGTCCTTAACAGTTTGGGGCTGTGGCCACTCCTTGATGGCTGTTACCTTCCCCTGGTCCATCTGAATTCCATCCTGGCTGATAACTTAACCTCATAGTATCGTCGTAGATGGCCATTTGAGTGCAGGATCCAAACACTGCTGGTAGGCACTGAGGAGGGCAGTTTCGTT
>NW_015576842.1:0-237 GCF_001515605.1 Sinocyclocheilus anshuiensis | reverse complement strand
CTCCCTTTAAATGTATTAAAAACTGTCACTCATTCATCACGATCTAACAAAGTTAGAATTGATTAGAAAAAAAAAACAACGAACGTGACTACACGATGAAACTTTTTTAATGTCTTTGTTAGAAAGAAGTTTACGCGCATGATAAAACTCAGCACTGGACAAAAAACGGTGACTGGAGCGGTGAGCGCCTGGATATGAGGGGCCGTATAGGCCATAATTATTGAAAAGCCTCTTACA
>NW_015576841.1:0-237 GCF_001515605.1 Sinocyclocheilus anshuiensis | reverse complement strand
ATTTTTCCACAGTTCATCCACTATACACACTTGAGATCCCGTATCCCATAATACATCAACTAGCTGGCCTTGAATGTAACATGGTACAAGACACTGCTTCCCTACAAAAGCAGTACAAATAGACCTTTTTGCTTTTGGTTTCCTTTTAAGCATGGCAGAATTTATATTAACATTGGAAAATTGTTTGCATTGTTTCATATGTTCTGTCCAGTGATTAGCTTGACAGGCTTTGGAGCA
>NW_015576840.1:0-237 GCF_001515605.1 Sinocyclocheilus anshuiensis | reverse complement strand
CTGAGGCATGGATCAATATGTGCTAAATGTTCTTGTGTTTTTGTTACACATTGTTACAGAGCAAACCACCAGCACTCCCATATACCATTACTGCCCTGTGAAACCACTATTCCATCTACAATAATATTATCATCTGAGCCTTCATTGTCTACTAGTGGGACATGAGAAGTCTCTAGAAAAAAAATTGTCATAGGGAGATGCATGGGTGCATGCCACTGCCACTAGGGGTTACATGCA
>NW_015576839.1:0-237 GCF_001515605.1 Sinocyclocheilus anshuiensis | reverse complement strand
ATGTTATACTAAAAATAAACAATGGAAAAACCCTTAAGATAACCTTTAGAAAGAAAAAAAAAACACATCTTAAGCACGCAGAATAACATCAGGGAACAATTAATTGCCGCTTTGAAAAATTCTGTAATTAGAAATTCAGCCCTATGACCTAATTATGACATTCTTTTACAATAATTAGCAACAAAATTCAGTATTCGAAACTTACTTTACATCGATCGCATCAGTCTGATTTGCGAA
>NW_015576838.1:0-237 GCF_001515605.1 Sinocyclocheilus anshuiensis | reverse complement strand
TTAGCCACCACTTTGCCAAAATAATATATAATATAAAATGAACAGTGAAAGTAAAGCTTCTGGAAACAAACGTTCATCAAAGATCCTGATGATCTGAAGGTTGTTAGATCATGATAATTAAGATCCAGATCCTGTCAGAAAATATCTGTTGTGTCTGGTAACAGAACTAGTCAGCAGACTAATCTAATACCTAAAACCTGTTAACAGCAAGTCTTGTCTGGTACCCAAAATACCCAA
>NW_015576837.1:0-237 GCF_001515605.1 Sinocyclocheilus anshuiensis | reverse complement strand
GAGCCATTGAGACGTCTTACCCGAAAGGACACAGAATTTGTCTTCGGGCCTGAACAGAAAAGGGCATTTAATGCTCTGAAAGACGAACTTGCAAAAGCAGGGACCTTGGCGTATTTTGACAAAGACGCACCAACTCGGGTCATAGCTGATGCCAGCCCTGTAGGTTTGGGGGCTGTACTAACACAGTGCCAGAAGGGTCAAATGGTGCCAGTGTGCTACATCAGTAGAAGTCTATCA
>NW_015576836.1:0-237 GCF_001515605.1 Sinocyclocheilus anshuiensis | reverse complement strand
GAGCCATTGAGACGTCTTACCCGAAAGGACACAGAATTTGTCTTCAGGCCTGAACAGAAAAGGGCATTTAATGCTCTGAAAGACGAACTTGCAAAAGCAGGGACCTTGGCGTATTTTGACAAAGATGCACCAACTCGGGTCATAGCTGATGCCAGCCCTGTAGGTTTGGGGGCTGTACTAACACAGTGCCAAAAGGGTCAAATGGTGCCAGTGTGCTACATCAGTAGAAGTCTATCA
>NW_015576835.1:0-237 GCF_001515605.1 Sinocyclocheilus anshuiensis | reverse complement strand
GTGAAAGTACTTGGTAATCTTCTAGATGTTCAATATGAGTACTTGGTACTCTTGTGGACGTCCAGTGCAAGTAATCTACTAAACATCCAATGCTAGTACTTGGTAATCTGCTGGATGTCTAGTGAGAATACTTGGTCATCTGCTGAGTGTCTGGCATGAGTACTTGTTATCTTCTGGGCATCTAGTGCAAGTACTTGGCAATCTATAAGATGTCCAGTGCAAGTACTTGGTAATCTT
>NW_015576834.1:0-237 GCF_001515605.1 Sinocyclocheilus anshuiensis | reverse complement strand
ACAACGACAGCAGTCACAAACTCTCAGCATCCCTCAACTACAAACACACACAAACCTAGAGGTACATTGTCATCATCATAGTCTTTGTGCAGTGCATCATGCTAGAGTTATCTTGTGAATTGACTGATTAAAATATGATTGTCATATTCTACAGTGTGATGCATCTGAACTAACATTCATCTTTTACAGCTCCAGCTAATACAACGACAGCAGTCACAAACTCTCAGCATCCCTCAA
>NW_015576833.1:0-237 GCF_001515605.1 Sinocyclocheilus anshuiensis | reverse complement strand
TGGTATAATAATTAAATAATGCATTAAATATTTTGGCTTTTTTTAGATTTAATTTAAAAACTACATTTTTCAAACATTGCCTAAAAAAGGACACATCAAAAAAGAGCTTTAAGTTATCTTTACCTGTAGAAGTTGCTGAAGGCAACACAGACTACAGTTGCTGCTGTAGTTTTGTTACTCTGAATTTACTTAGCATCACTTAAAGCACAGCTCTGTTTTGACATCGGCTTGTCAGAT
>NW_015576832.1:0-237 GCF_001515605.1 Sinocyclocheilus anshuiensis | reverse complement strand
TTATTTATATAAAATATTATTTATTGAATAATAATATTTAATAAAAAACAACAACAGCCATCATAAAAGTTTCTAGGCATTACAGTCAAAAATACAAAGGCAGCGCTCTGAAATACAGCATTAAAGTTACATAAAATATAACGTTATGAGATTTTTCCCTCAGCCAAAACTATTTGCTCTGGAACAAATAACAGATTAATGAGACCAAAGACTGCCCGTTAGAATTACCCAAAACGA
>NW_015576831.1:0-237 GCF_001515605.1 Sinocyclocheilus anshuiensis | reverse complement strand
TTGTTTAACAAAGTTTCGCAGCTGCAAATATTTAAAAAAATGTGACTGAGGTGTGTTATATTTCTTTTGTAGCTGTTCAAATGATGGAAACACTTTATCAATAAATATATCTATAAAGCTATAATTTCCTATTCCAACCCAATCATCAAATGTTGTATTTTTAAAAGAGGGAGCAAACGAGGGATTTTTTAGGATGGGGCTTTGAAGGGAACCAGCTTGCCAGCCAAAAAATTTTCG
>NW_015576830.1:0-237 GCF_001515605.1 Sinocyclocheilus anshuiensis | reverse complement strand
TTGTAAAGAGCGCGTCAGTCAGCGCGGGCTTTGCTGCTCACGGTGACTGGACTCGCTGCTCGGGATGGAGAAGAAGATCGCCAAAAAAAGGCTTGGATTTGGGTTTGTTCCTAGCAGTCGTATGGATTCGGACGATTTGGATTACAGCGCTCTAATAAAATTGTTTCATTTCGTAATTATGTTGTGTTTTTCGCGTATTTTATAGTTCTATTGTCAGTCACAGCATGTCGGAGAAAA
>NW_015576829.1:0-237 GCF_001515605.1 Sinocyclocheilus anshuiensis | reverse complement strand
CAAAGGGCAGGAAGTGAGGTAGGCAGATAACCAGGGCAGCGACGACGGAGGGAGGAGCCAGGGTGGAGGAAGGGCTGACAACTCCATCATGAAAAATTCATGTGATGAAAAATTCCATCAGAAGTGGAATGACATAAAAATGGCACTGCACAAGTGCCTGGGCAACTCATCTCTCTTTTTATGAATAAAAACCACTGAACAGACAATAATTGTTCTCAACTTTTTTTATTGTCCAAA
>NW_015576828.1:0-237 GCF_001515605.1 Sinocyclocheilus anshuiensis | reverse complement strand
TTAAACTCCAAAAGCTCTACAAATGGTCAAATTGTTGGTGGGGGGGAGTGAATAATCAGAGCTCTATTTCACCCTCAATACCATGACTGAGGTGAGACCCCTGAGCAAGGCACCGAACCGCTAACTGCTACCTCGGGCGCCGCAGCAATATGGCTGCCCAATGCTCTGGGTGTGTGTTCACGGTGTGTGTTCGTTCATTACTGTGTGTGTGCACACTTGGATGGGTTAAATGCAGAG
>NW_015576827.1:0-237 GCF_001515605.1 Sinocyclocheilus anshuiensis | reverse complement strand
GTTTGGTAACCAGGACAGCGGAGTGTGTGTGCTCTCTTTCCCTCTTGCGCAGCTGAGCACACTAACCCTGCTCTGCACACTGAGCTCAGGACACAATGAATGCGTAATGACACTCAGAGACACTGGCAGGGAAAGGCTTCCACACACACACACATGCACGCACTCACAAAAGCGGGACTATGCAAGCAGGCGATGTTTGATGTCCACATACATACAGAATGTGGTGTGTGTGTCAAA
>NW_015576826.1:0-237 GCF_001515605.1 Sinocyclocheilus anshuiensis | reverse complement strand
TGTGCTATTAAAAATCACCAGCCTGGATTGCATCTAGCATTCCATAATATAAAATGCCTATATAAATTATAAAATAAAAAGAAAGAAAGAATGAATTTACAGGGTATATGCAGGATTTTTAAAATAAAATGTAAGGCTTTTTAAGACCTGCACAAATAAAAGAAATACCGTATGAGTGGGGTAAGGCAATGTCTATTGTAACATATTAAACCATAAAATGCAAAAACCTGCAAAAAA
>NW_015576825.1:0-237 GCF_001515605.1 Sinocyclocheilus anshuiensis | reverse complement strand
TGTGTGCGTGTGTCTGTGCGCGTGTCTGTATGTCTGTGCGTGTGTCTCTGTGTGTATGTGTGTGCGCGTGTCTGTGTCTCTGTGTGTGTGTCTGTGTGTGTCTGTGTGCATGTGTGTGTGTCTTGTGTGCGTCTGTGTCTGTGCGCGCGTTAAGACAGGGTTCACAAAATAAATGAAACAAACTGGCAGTCTGTGTCTTGCTTTTACACTTGGTTATACAAAAAAAGTAGTAAAAAA
>NW_015576824.1:0-237 GCF_001515605.1 Sinocyclocheilus anshuiensis | reverse complement strand
TGTTTTCATTCAGTCTTTGAGCCTGTGCTGCAGCTAAACTGAAGTGATATCAGCATCATTGATTATAAAGGGAGCACTCTTTGCTTGGTTCCTGTATATTATAGTTATTATAATTTGAATTAAAGCTTTATTTTTCCATGCTGCTAAGTACACACTGCAAAGTTATTCAAATGCCGGCCTGAATCTAAAATTGATGTTTGACAGAGATAAAAATGGCAATGAACAGGACAAAAAAAA
>NW_015576823.1:0-237 GCF_001515605.1 Sinocyclocheilus anshuiensis | reverse complement strand
GGGGGGGGGGGGGGTGTTCAGAAACAGAGGGATGCAGGAAAGAAAAAAAAGAGCCAGTTGACATTCAACGAAACAACAAAAACTGGAGAAGAAAAGAGAGACAGACAGACAGACAGAGAGAGAACAATCCACCCAATCAGAAACGTCAAACTCAAAAAGCCATCCAGTTTGTCATGAACAAGTACACCAAAGTGCGTCAAATGAAAGGAAGCCTGTGATTGGTTGTTGTCAGACCTT
>NW_015576822.1:0-237 GCF_001515605.1 Sinocyclocheilus anshuiensis | reverse complement strand
GTCCACACTCTGGAACCGAGACCTGACCAGAGCCCCCTGTGTTTTTCCACCCAGCAAATCAGCCAACTGTGTCCTTTTATCTAAAAGAGAATCTAAGTAACTTTGGGCACCAGTTGACTCAGCCAATTCTTGAAGTTTTAAAATGTCAGTCTCCAAGCTGTTCATATTTAAAGTTCCCCTTCAGGAACTCGAGCTGCGTCGAGATACGCTTTTGGGAACGCCCTTGCGTGACCGCGT
>NW_015576821.1:0-237 GCF_001515605.1 Sinocyclocheilus anshuiensis | reverse complement strand
GCACAGTAAATTTCTCTTTTTCCATAGCCTTTATTATTATGCAAATATATAATGTAATATTAAATTTTGTGTGTAACCAGTGTCCTTTTTTGTCCTTTATCCAAAAAATACTTTGATTGCAAAAATTATTTATCATTTTAAAGGTTTTCTTTTTTTTCTTTTTCAGAATGCAGAGAAAATCGTTGTATTCAGAAAGTTTTATGGGATGATAGCCAGATAAAATGCTCCATCTACTCC
>NW_015576820.1:0-237 GCF_001515605.1 Sinocyclocheilus anshuiensis | reverse complement strand
TTTAAGCAGCAGCTCCTGACAGATCAGAGCTCGATCATGGTTTCTCATGGTTTTTACTGGACACTGTGGATGTTGTCGTGTTTTGGTGAGCCTTTTTAGAAATTCAAAAACATTGTTTAGGGTGTTTTGGTGTGGTATTTAGTTTCTGTATAAAATAAGTTAGTTGGGCCTATTTTAATTATGTAATTGCAGAAAAATGTATGTCTGCCAACTAGAACTTCAACTACAAAACTAAAA
>NW_015576819.1:0-237 GCF_001515605.1 Sinocyclocheilus anshuiensis | reverse complement strand
GGCTGCTACGCCTGAGCACAAAGACTGGAAAAGTGACACGTTCCTTTTCTCTCCTTTTGCGGAAAAATAGAGCAGAAAAGGGCCCACGAAAAGAGAGTTGTTGGGGTAGCGTGGCCGAGCGGTCTAAGACGCTGGATTAAAGTTCCAGTCCCTTCGGGGGTGTGGGTTCAAATCCCACCGCTACCAGGACAACCTTTTGGAAGGCTTTTGTGGCTGCTACGCCTGAGCACAAAGACT
>NW_015576818.1:0-237 GCF_001515605.1 Sinocyclocheilus anshuiensis | reverse complement strand
GCCCTGTAACTTTTCTACTTATTGTACAAAACAACAATTTTAAATGAATATTTTCTTATTGTAATCTTGTAAACTTATTGTAATCACTAAAAATATACAGTACATTCGTTTTTACTTGAGCTAACAAATACACTTCCTGTGATCAACTTCCACCAACGTGACACTATTGTTTAAAAGTCTGGGTTCAGTAAGTGTTTTTAAAAACTTCTTTCAACACCAAATTTTAAAGTGAAGTGA
>NW_015576817.1:0-237 GCF_001515605.1 Sinocyclocheilus anshuiensis | reverse complement strand
GAGAAAAAGTAGACATTGGTCATTTACCAGTTACCTAAATCCTCAGTGCAATCACACAACAGTACTGGGATTCACGTCTGCTTTCTGTTTCATGTACCAGCACTCGAGCGACTTTTCCGCTGTGCAGGTAACGTTACTGATATGCCTCAGTGCTTTTACAATTCCGCATCGAAGACCCATCTACTCCAAGCAACAAAATGTCAGAACCTGTTTTCTCTATTCTCCATTTATTCAGAA
>NW_015576816.1:0-237 GCF_001515605.1 Sinocyclocheilus anshuiensis | reverse complement strand
GAGAAAAAGTAGACATTGGTCATTTACCAGTTACCTAAATCCTCAATGCAATCACACAACAGTACTGGGATTCACATCTGCTTTCTGTTTCGTGTACCAGCACTCGAGCGACTTTTCCACTGTGCAGGTAACGGTACTGATATGCCTCAGTGCTTTTACAATTCCGCATCGAAGACCCGTCTACTCCAAGCGACAAAATGTCAGAACCTGTTTTCTCTATTCTCCATTTATTCAGAA
>NW_015576815.1:0-237 GCF_001515605.1 Sinocyclocheilus anshuiensis | reverse complement strand
TGAGTTAATCGTGGTTTCAAAAAATGCTGAAGGCAGCAACCAAATATTATTGAATATAAATTTAAGAATATTGTGATTTCGAAAAGCACAGAAAAACAACAAAGAATATTGCAATTTAGAGAATGTGAATTAACACAGTTCATTAACATGCCTAATGTTGTTCTCGGCTTTGACTTTGCATGCAGAGTTGTTTATGAACAAAGAGAGATCCACATATGACCATTTGTTTTTAAGATA
>NW_015576814.1:0-237 GCF_001515605.1 Sinocyclocheilus anshuiensis | reverse complement strand
TTGTTGAGCACACAGCTGTAGGTGTTTTTATCCTGATATTCCACCCAGAGATATAAAGAAAGGTCGCCACCGAGACCAGACATTCTTATGCTGGACAAAAAAGTGTTTCCTTTGTACCAGGAGAGAGTCATGTTTCTCACATCCACAGCTGTACACACCAATGAACATGATGATGATGATGACGAAGAACATTGTGAAGAGTCTCTGCTGATGACAGGAACAGGCAGACGAGCTGAA
>NW_015576813.1:0-237 GCF_001515605.1 Sinocyclocheilus anshuiensis | reverse complement strand
TGAGTTAATCGTGGTTTCAAAAAATGCTGAAGGCAGCAACCAAATGTTATTGAATATAAAATTAAGAATATTGTGATTTCGAAAAGCACAGAAAAACAACAAAGAATATTGCAATTTAGAGAATGTTAATTAACACAGTTCATTAACATGCCTAATGTTGTTCTCGGCTTTGACTTTGCATGCAGAGTTGTGTATGAACAAAGAGAGATCCACATATGACCATTTGTTTTTAAGATA
>NW_015576812.1:0-237 GCF_001515605.1 Sinocyclocheilus anshuiensis | reverse complement strand
CATGAGACGCTGATGAAATCACAAAACTAAATGCAACAGAAGATGCAAGTAAGATGGAAGTATAGATACATATGCCACATATTCAGATGAAAACAAATTTCCTTTAGAGGTAAGTTAGCTTAAAATATATCAGCTCTGTACTGCTTATGTTGGAAGATACTCCTTATGTCATACAACTAGGGCTCCTAGTACGGAATAATCAACTCACAATTGATTTTAAGAGTTTGCTGATAGCAT
>NW_015576811.1:0-237 GCF_001515605.1 Sinocyclocheilus anshuiensis | reverse complement strand
CAGTATTATTTAGTTATATATAGTTTTTGCATAATATTTTTTTTTAATTTAGTTGTATGACTTTTTTGCAGCTGACAAATGTGAAAAATAGGCAAAACTAACAATAAGCTTATTTTAATATGCGTGTATTTTCTGAGGTTTTAAAATTTTGTATACTTACGATGCTTGTCTTTTCTGTGTCTTGTCTTGCCCGTGTATGTTTTATTTTCTACATCTCTCAGTAGTTTGAAACACTAA
>NW_015576810.1:0-237 GCF_001515605.1 Sinocyclocheilus anshuiensis | reverse complement strand
GCGAAGTCATTCTTAGGAATGTGCTTTTGCCAGTCATACATTGTGGACTCGTTCAAACGCGACTGTACCACGAGAAAACGCGCACACACGTGCTGTATGCATCGAATATGAAAACAAAGCAAGCGGCTGTTTGGCTTTGGTAGGCTACTATTTTCAACTTCTAGATCTAATCTTAGCACTATTTTCTCCCAGTGCTAGACACAAAATCACCCAAAAAGTTTTAAATCCACACAAAAC
>NW_015576809.1:0-237 GCF_001515605.1 Sinocyclocheilus anshuiensis | reverse complement strand
CTCAAAGACCTGCATGTGGAGCTGCTGGGAGAGGTGCGTCAGAGCTGCGCTACACTACACACGCTCTCCTAATGCTCTGTGCTCCTCTCAGCAGACTGCAGGACACTACATCAGTTCAGGACTTAGATTATGTTCTGTGTGTGTGTATACAGTGGTGGCCACAATTATTAGAACACTACTATTTTCTAGTATTTTCTATCTTTTGCTGTAGTGTGTCAGTAGGAAATATCAGTTTAA
>NW_015576808.1:0-237 GCF_001515605.1 Sinocyclocheilus anshuiensis | reverse complement strand
TTCACTTCATTAGGATCAGTGGGTTCGCGCTCCATAATGCTTTCCAATCTGATCAGTTCATTTGCAGGTGCCAGTGTAGTCCATGCATCTTCAATTGGCCCATTCTGTTCAAAATCCTCAATTGCCTTTTCTATAGCCTCATTATGTTTTTCATATTTCTCACGGTTTTCATTTACAATGTTGAACACACGTTGCAGTTCATCAGTGCCTGGTAGTTTTACTGAAGCAAATGCATAA
>NW_015576807.1:0-237 GCF_001515605.1 Sinocyclocheilus anshuiensis | reverse complement strand
TTTTGGACTTTTGTTTTGTGAAGATTTGTCTGTTTTGCTAAACTTGCAACAACCTTTTGACAAAAAGGTTAAATTAAATTACATTTTCTAAGGCCTTTAAATGATCAGCATGATCAAAACGTTGTTGAAAAACAGGTTGTACGTCTTCTACATGCCTTTTGTCATCTGATTAATAGTTTATACTTTTTTAGAAAGTAAAATGCCTTATTTGTAAAAAATTCTTATTGTTATGAAATC
>NW_015576806.1:0-237 GCF_001515605.1 Sinocyclocheilus anshuiensis | reverse complement strand
GGCATATGACTGTGACCATGCAAATTTTCAGATATTTTTACTGTAACACTTTTAAGTTATGGACCCATACATTTGGCAGATATGACAATACGATAACAGGAGAAATTGCATCATTGGCCCAATTATAATACATGATCAAGATACATGATCTCTTTTGTTTTCTGCTATTAAATCAGGATTCACATTCAGTTCTCTGTTTTCTCCTCATTCATTCTGATGATGTCTGAGATCTTCTGT
>NW_015576805.1:0-237 GCF_001515605.1 Sinocyclocheilus anshuiensis | reverse complement strand
GATTTAAGGATGTTTAGATATTTGTACTGGAAAACAAGACAAAAAATACTGAGGAAGAAATACATTTTGTTGCAGTGCATGCGACATTTAATGCCATGACTTTATGACATCCCACACCTTTAAGTGCAAATTAAGAAAATGAAGGCCGGCAGAAACCCTGTATATATGTGACGTTATCAGAATATCGGAAATGAAGTAATTAAAAAAAAAAAATGAATGAATGAATGAATGAATGAA
>NW_015576804.1:0-237 GCF_001515605.1 Sinocyclocheilus anshuiensis | reverse complement strand
GGGACTTCTGTACATCTACACCAAATGCCCTTTCAATATCCATATCCATATTTTTTTTAAAAGACACACAATGAATATGAAACAAAATACAATGACTTTGTTGGTCTTAAAGAATTTCAAAACACATGAATTTGAGCTTTAAATGTCAATTAATAACAATCAAAATTGAAGCTGTCAATAAAAATCCTCCTCGCTGCTGGCTCGCCACCTTCGGGATGTAACCCGTTGTATCACTCT
>NW_015576803.1:0-237 GCF_001515605.1 Sinocyclocheilus anshuiensis | reverse complement strand
GAAACTGGTCATTAATGTTCATTAACTTGTTGAAATTGGTCAATAATCGTTCAAAGCAGATTGTTTATGTTCATTAACTGGTTGAAACTGGTTATTAGCTGGTTGAAATGGGTCATTTATGGTCATTAACTGGTTAAAACTGGTCATTAACCGGTTAAAGCAAATTATGTTCATTAACTGGTTGAAAGTGGCTAACTGGTAGAAACTGGTCATTATATGTTTAAAGCAGGGTGTTTT
>NW_015576802.1:0-237 GCF_001515605.1 Sinocyclocheilus anshuiensis | reverse complement strand
TTCGAATGCAACGTTTTTGCATTCTAATGTGGATTTTTTTTTTTTATTCAACGAATATTCGAAATTCAAATTTTTTTTTTGACAGCCCTAGAACACAGGTGTAATATCTTTATGGAGGAATCACAGCAGTGACAGGAAACTCTGAGCCTGTGAGAGGATCCTCTGATGCAGCTGTGAGAGGATCCTCTTGGACCAGAGCAGCTTTAGCAGGAACCTCTGGGACCAGGGAGGTTGAGA
>NW_015576801.1:0-237 GCF_001515605.1 Sinocyclocheilus anshuiensis | reverse complement strand
TTTGTACTTCATTTGAAACTGAATTGTAATTTTAAGGCATTCTCAATTCAGTTCATTAAGCTAACTGCAGCTTCTGTAAGTATTAATTAATCGACCTGGTTAATGTTTCGGTCTGCAATATGTCTGAATGTTTAGAGAAACGTTCCTTTCTTTGAGAGCCACCTGTTGTAAGCCTAAAGTAAAGGGTAAATGAATTGGAATTACATGTACACTTTCATTTTCTACAGATAAGAAAGA
>NW_015576800.1:0-237 GCF_001515605.1 Sinocyclocheilus anshuiensis | reverse complement strand
GTACTTTCCTTGTTTGATTATGTGACTGATCTGTTCCAGAAGATCGATCTTTTCTGGGATCTAAGGTGCAATTAAAGTCTCCTCCCATTATACAGTGACCATGCTGTGAGGAAATAGTTAGGAAAATGTTAGTAAAAAAAACAGCATTGTCTGTATTGGGACCATAAATGTTAATTAGGTTCAGTGTTTCTGACAAAAGGGTTCCCTTTACAATTACATATCTTCCCATATTATCAC
>NW_015576799.1:0-237 GCF_001515605.1 Sinocyclocheilus anshuiensis | reverse complement strand
GCAACTGTGAGCATCTTGAATTTGTACTTCCTCAAGTGCTTGTTTGGAGCAAGCAAGGTCCATTATTGGGCGCAAACCCCCATCTTTCTTTGGAATTAGAAAATAACGGGAGTAATAGCCTTTCTGAGTTTCCTCCACCAGAACTCGTCTTATAGCTCTTTTCTCTAGGAGGGAGGATATTTCTGCTTCTAACACCCGAGCTGAATCCCCATTTGCTACAGATGCTATGACCCCGTT
>NW_015576798.1:0-237 GCF_001515605.1 Sinocyclocheilus anshuiensis | reverse complement strand
AGTGGCAAACCCGTCTACCATCTTATCACAAGTTTCAACCAACGCTTCGTGGTTCACAGTGCTTGACATTAAAAATGGCTTCTGGTCTATTAAAGTCAAACGAGAAGACCAATGGAAACTAGCATTTACTTTAAATGAAATGCAGTACACATGGGAACGAATGCCACAAGGCCTTCATAACAGC
Organism: Sinocyclocheilus anshuiensis; assembly: GCF_001515605.1. Lineage (NCBI taxonomy): Eukaryota > Metazoa > Chordata > Actinopteri > Cypriniformes > Cyprinidae > Sinocyclocheilus > Sinocyclocheilus anshuiensis. The sequence goes on along the minus strand of NW_015576798.1, from coordinate 53 downwards.
CCAGCCATTTTTTCACAGAGCTGTGGCAGATGTGCTCACTCCCTTACTAGGGA
>NW_015576797.1:0-237 GCF_001515605.1 Sinocyclocheilus anshuiensis | reverse complement strand
ACCTTGCATTACATCTTCAATAACCGCTACTTCTGTGTCTGCAGGCACATTGAACAACATCACAACATGCGTCTCGTGAATGCCCACATTCACACACCACACACCAGCTGGTTAACTCTGCTTGCAGAGAAGGGTGTTTTCCCAGAGCCATCTTGAGTGTTTATTTAACCACTGTTACTTAGTATGCACTGATAATGAGTACTTGAACACGTTCTTGTTCTTCTGGTCTTTCAGGGA
>NW_015576796.1:0-237 GCF_001515605.1 Sinocyclocheilus anshuiensis | reverse complement strand
TACTTGCCATATCCATTGGAAATCTTAAGTCCGTTTCCCTACGAGGCCCTGTATGACTGGATTGATGTGCAGAGGACCTGTTACTCTGCTCTGAGAAAGACCTTCCAGAGTATCTTGAGATTTGTGTTTGATCAATTTCATAATCTGAAAGACAAAATTTATCAAATATTAATTTGTTGTTCGTAATAGTGGATATTTGTAGCAAGTTTTGTGCCCATATGATTTATTAAGTTTGGA
>NW_015576795.1:0-237 GCF_001515605.1 Sinocyclocheilus anshuiensis | reverse complement strand
ACCGATGTACAGTATTTGTTTAGAACTGTTTTGGCTTGCAAACGGCGCTTGATGTGCACATATTTCTCTCCTGATTCACATGTGATGACTTTTTCATTGGAAAAAAACAATATTATGGATAATGGACTTGTAGCCGGAAACAACAGTCTTGTCAAGTGCTTTTGAAATGATCAGTCTTTAATGATGTATTTGATTATGAACAAATGCAGCTTGTGGACGACTTAGATTACTTGTGGA
>NW_015576794.1:0-237 GCF_001515605.1 Sinocyclocheilus anshuiensis | reverse complement strand
TCCTGACAGTTTGTCAAGGAACCCTCTACCTTCTTGTGGTCAGCCTTTTGACATTCTCCCTGATCATGCTGTTCTTGGAAGTCTGGACTTGCGCTCAATGCCGTCTGTGTTGTTTACAGACAGTGATCAGTTGAGAAGTCCGCAGCTGAATGATCCCGATATTGGAAAGTTGTTCAGGGCGTTGGAGGATGGTGAAAGTGTGTCTTCCGAGGAAGATCTTCTATATGCTGTTCTTGA
>NW_015576793.1:0-237 GCF_001515605.1 Sinocyclocheilus anshuiensis | reverse complement strand
GGGAAACAGAACAGTCAGGAAATTCAGAGACAGCGTCCTTGGCTGTGACAGACAGATCCTTGGCTGGATTGGGACAGGACAAAAGTCTATAATTGGCCTCCTTAGCCCTAACAGGGCAGGCAGGGGATTCACTAACAGCCTCCATAGCCGTTACAGGACAGGAAGTGAGTTCACAGACGGTCTCCATAGCCGATACAGGACTGGCAAAGGGATCATAGACAGCCTCCATAGCCGTGA
>NW_015576792.1:0-237 GCF_001515605.1 Sinocyclocheilus anshuiensis | reverse complement strand
TAGTTCTTATAAAAGCCTATTAAACTATATAATGAATCTGTCTTCGTTATATAGTGATCTGTTGTTAAAGATAATTATTTGTACCAGAGGTATTTGTAATTAACATACAAAACTGCTGCTAAAGAAAACACTTTTTTTTAAACCTTATCGTTACTGAGAAACAGCCCAATGACAACTAGCCCCAACCAATCCCCAATACATAAGATATTTGACAGAATGGTAATAAAATCATGCACT
>NW_015576791.1:0-237 GCF_001515605.1 Sinocyclocheilus anshuiensis | reverse complement strand
TTGAAACAGATGAACTTGCAGTTTCGCTAGTAGAGACGCTGATGCTGAACTCCGTTGAGAGACGCAGAGACTCAAGAAATTCACACACTTAATCTCAATCTCTCATAACTGCATTACTGTCAACGGCTCCAGTCTGTGTTACTAGGTCTAAAATGACGTTTTGAAATGAGCAACGGAAGCATTGAATGAAATGCGCAAGAAATTAATCCTACACATAAGTGCGTTTTAAGGACAAAA
>NW_015576790.1:0-237 GCF_001515605.1 Sinocyclocheilus anshuiensis | reverse complement strand
GAAACATAAGCTGTATATGAAGTATCATTATTATAAACTCCATGATAAAAGAGGTCAAAGTTCACCTCAGATCAGCGGCGAGGTCAGAAATCTCCAAGTGGATGAACCTTGGTGAAATAGTGTGGACCTCTAATCTAAAGCTACATATAAGAGAAAGAGAACTGTTTAGGATGAAGCAATTCAACAGAATGAAGTGACTTACCAATCCTCATCACTACATACAAGACAGAGCATTGA
>NW_015576789.1:0-237 GCF_001515605.1 Sinocyclocheilus anshuiensis | reverse complement strand
GCAATGAAAACAAAAATAACGACTTTATTCAACAATTTCTTCTCTAGCGTGCCAGTCGATGAGCATTCACAAGAGTACCACGATGCATGCCTTAAACGTGTCAGTTGTGTTGCTGTCTATGGAGCTCTCGGATTTCATCAAAAATTTCTTAATTTGTGTTCCAAAGATGAACGAAGGTCTTACAGGTCTGGAAAGACATGAGGGTGAGTAATTAATGACAGAATTTTCATTTCTGGG
>NW_015576788.1:0-237 GCF_001515605.1 Sinocyclocheilus anshuiensis | reverse complement strand
GATTGTGACAATAGCATAGTATCTTTAGTCATTTAATTATATATATATAGTTAAACTACAGCAGGGGAGACTTGGATGAGTTTTATATTCAGTACTTTAATGTTATTAAGCCATTTCAGTTGAAATTCATCCAATTTCTATGCTTGACATTAAAAAAATATGAAATCTTAAATTTCTCACAAAGTAAAATTATTTTTTTTTCTCAGGCAGAGAGAAAACACTACTGAGCATGTGCTA
>NW_015576787.1:0-237 GCF_001515605.1 Sinocyclocheilus anshuiensis | reverse complement strand
TATATGTAGAGATAACACTGATAACAAAAATAATAAATAGTATATGACTATAACTATTCCTGGATCTAGTAGTGTGTGTTGAACAATTCTGAGCTGCTTTACAGGGCAGAAAAGAGAAAAGAGTCTGTGCAGGGTGTTCATGATGTACATTTTTATATATATAATAGCCACATTTGTAAAAAAAAAAAATTCTATTATTATCAATTCCCATAAATAAGTAGTTGATATAGTATTTGG
>NW_015576786.1:0-237 GCF_001515605.1 Sinocyclocheilus anshuiensis | reverse complement strand
TAGCCCCACTCAGGGTGATGGCTGTTAAAGTCGCCCACGTATGCCGCAGGATGTACAAGAGCTGGAAGCACACCTTGCTGCCAGTGCTGACTGGGAGGTTTGTAGACATTGGCGACTCTGAACTCTCCAACCTGGACGATGTCACAGAAGTGTGATGAAGAGACTGGGGAGGCATCAGCAACATCACTGTGAACATATGTTGCCCGGCCGAATCTGGCATCTGGTGTTGACGAGATA
>NW_015576785.1:0-237 GCF_001515605.1 Sinocyclocheilus anshuiensis | reverse complement strand
TCCATCAGTTTACACTGTAATGACGCTTGCAAACTCACGCTGTGCGGCGAATCGGTCTGTTTGAAAACTAAAAGACGGAAAACAGACGTTTCCTCATGCTGAGAGATAAGCATATGTATGTGTGTGAGAAAATATATTTGGTGTTAAAAAAAATAAATGACACAGCGGATGGTAAGAGCTCCTATTCTCTGTTTTAAGCTCCATTAGATGAGGCATGTTCGGAACATTCTCTTGCCG
>NW_015576784.1:0-237 GCF_001515605.1 Sinocyclocheilus anshuiensis | reverse complement strand
TGAATGGATTCGAAAACGGTATAACTCAACTGTTTAACTCTAGGGCAGTTGAACAATTAGCCTATTTTCAAAAATAGTGGCGTGTTCCTTCAAGTCATAGAATACATTTACATAGTAGATTAATCTCTTTTATTATGATTCTGCTTTGTATGTCATTGATTATTCAATTACTCAACTAAACTGTAAAAATACAATTTAAATACAATAGTTGAGTTAGCATTTTACATTAATGATATA
>NW_015576783.1:0-237 GCF_001515605.1 Sinocyclocheilus anshuiensis | reverse complement strand
GCTCTCAAAGTCAAAGTCTTTCTCAAACTTCATGGGTCCTTCTCTCCGCACAGGGAATCGTCCTCTTCCACGATGACCTCCGGCACGACCCCGTCGGACAGCAGGAGGACCACCAGCTGAGCAGAGCACAAAACACACGGTTACTGATCCAGAAAATATCTGTCATAAATACATAAAATACACATATAAAGTAAGGGGAAAAAAGAAGCATGCTGTGATGTTCAGTTGCTAGTGATA
>NW_015576782.1:0-237 GCF_001515605.1 Sinocyclocheilus anshuiensis | reverse complement strand
TGTTCGCTGTAGGTTTAATGGTCCAGACCTGAAAAACTCTGGCACCATCTTTATCTAAATGTAACATGGGAGCTTGTTGTGAAAATGCAGCTGACCTTGAGCTAAATGCTGATATATTTTTAGTTATTTTTGTAATGGGTGATATGAGAAGATTTTAGAATTTTTATCATATGTTAATTTAAATATATTTTGGGTTTGCTTGGTCTTTATTTTGTGTTTATGTAACTTTTTTGTATA
>NW_015576781.1:0-237 GCF_001515605.1 Sinocyclocheilus anshuiensis | reverse complement strand
CACATGCTTATTCAATAACTGCTTTATTTCCTATTTGAGTTTATGTATATGCTTTATTTTTTTAAATTAAATGTTTATTTCCAAAGCATTGTTAGATGCCAGGGTTTCTTGCCATGGCTATTCAATGATTTGATTTTAAAAAAAGAAGCTATTAAACTATATCTAATGATTTTAAATCCGTATTAAACCTGTATAAAATCTGTATAAAAAGAGGTGCTAAAGTCTGATTTTGTGGTG
>NW_015576780.1:0-237 GCF_001515605.1 Sinocyclocheilus anshuiensis | reverse complement strand
GATTCTATGAGCTAAAGGAGCTCCAGCAATGACCCAAAACTAAGCTAAATTTAATTGTGGCTAAACTGAGTTTCTGCCAGCAAAAAGAGTCCTAAACATTAGGATCCTTTCATGAACTACACTACTACACAACTCACAGACAAATAGAAAGCAAATGACAGATTGTTTTTTTTTTGTTTGTTTTTGCAATGTTTTGCACTTTAAAGGGGTCATATGATGCTTTTTTAAAGATCATTA
>NW_015576779.1:0-237 GCF_001515605.1 Sinocyclocheilus anshuiensis | reverse complement strand
GAAGCACAAAACGAGGATTTGTAAAGATAAATGTCAGAAGATTTCGATATAATCCAAGAGGAGACTTGAGGGTTTTTCCTTTGCTCAAGTAAGGAAACTTTGCTTCCTTTGCTCTTGCATTTCTTAGAGGTGCGCGCACGACGCCTACGTCCTACGTCCTACGTAATTCGTCTGCATGTCTTCCTCGTACCACAGTCAGTGGAAGTGAGAATAAGTGTTTATTACGTTAGAAATATG
>NW_015576778.1:0-237 GCF_001515605.1 Sinocyclocheilus anshuiensis | reverse complement strand
GATTGAGGGAGACCACCTGTTACTCTATTCAAGAGAAAGGAGGAAGCTGATTGAAAGTGAGTAATGGAGAGAGAAAGCATAAGAGAATGTAAAGCATAAAGGAAGAGACAGTGAGAAACATAAGGAATGTTTTTTTCCTTTCTCACTGTGCAAAAACAATTACCACAAGCAAGTGTCCACACAAAGTGGCATTGGAAATTATGGCGATTATCATCATTGGCTCTGGTGTTATCTAGT
>NW_015576777.1:0-237 GCF_001515605.1 Sinocyclocheilus anshuiensis | reverse complement strand
TGTTCTCCAACGTTCATATCCAGCAGAAAGTGCTGAGCGAAATGAGTAACAAAACAGTGAGCTTACTGCGAAAGTGGTTTGAACTAAATACACATAGCACTCGTGACATTATTTTTCATCCCCAATGGGAAGGAGGGTTGGGGGTACCAAACATGATATGGATTTATACCAGCATGTGGATTTCCCACCTTTTGAACATGCTGAATAATGATGACAAAGATGTTAGGGAGTTGGCTC
>NW_015576776.1:0-237 GCF_001515605.1 Sinocyclocheilus anshuiensis | reverse complement strand
GATTGAGGGAGACCACCTGTTACTCTATTCAAGAGAAAGGAGGAAACTGATTGAAAGTGAGTAATGGAGAGAGAAAGCATAAGAGAATGTAAAGCATAAAAGAAGAGACAGTGAGAAACATAAGGAATGTTTTTTTCCTTTCTCACTGTGCAAAAACAATTACCACAAGCAAGTGTCCACACAAAGTGGCACTGGAAATTATGGCGATTATCATCATTGGCTCTGGTGTTATCTAGT
>NW_015576775.1:0-237 GCF_001515605.1 Sinocyclocheilus anshuiensis | reverse complement strand
ATTATTATTATTATTATTATTATTATTATTATTGTTGTTGTTTTATTATTATTATTATTATTATTTTATGATGTAAATAATAGCAAATATCACACTTTTCTGACATTTTCAATGTTTTCCAGTTTTTCAATGTAAATAAATGAATAAATAAATAATACTTTTTTTATTTATTTATTTTAAAGTTACAAAGTTGCCTTAATTAAGCTCAGGGCGTTTTTTGGTATTTTCGCCTAAATT
>NW_015576774.1:0-237 GCF_001515605.1 Sinocyclocheilus anshuiensis | reverse complement strand
GAAATGTAGGGTCACAGTAAACGAGTATTTTCTATATAAATGTAATGTCACTGAATCAATATTATTAATAATACTAAACCAACAGAAACATCTCAATTACAAGTGCCATAACAGGAGGACATTAGTCACCTTAATTTACAAAAGCCATTTACAGTTCAGGGGCAAAGCACATTAGGAAAAATTAATATTAACTGTGTTGTGCCTGTGCAGGATCTGTGCTTGGTTATTCTGATCTTA
>NW_015576773.1:0-237 GCF_001515605.1 Sinocyclocheilus anshuiensis | reverse complement strand
TTTTTTTGGAACCTGTGATACTTTTTTCAGGATTCTTTTATGAATTAAAAAAAAGAAAGGAAAAAAACAGCATTTATTCAAAATGGAATTCTTGTATTACAATATACACTACCGTTCAAAAGTTTGGAGTCAGTAAATTTATCTTTTTTAGAAAGTAATAAATACTTTTATTCAGCAAGGATGAGTTAAATTGATAAAAAGTGATAGTAAAGACTCATATTGTTAGAAAATATTTTA
>NW_015576772.1:0-237 GCF_001515605.1 Sinocyclocheilus anshuiensis | reverse complement strand
TAAAGTATTAGTCAATTACCTCTGTCTAATAACCAAGACTGGCGAGTATGTGATAGTGAAGTCTGCTAACGGCCGATGTGAGATCTCTGAGCGACATGAGAATCTGAATGAACGAGTATAATAGGATTAAAGAGTTAAATAGAATACTCATATGTCTAAATAAATTATCAGATGAATGATCATTAATAATTACATTCTAACCTAAATTCGAGGTCATAATAAAATGGAGTCAGATTA
>NW_015576771.1:0-237 GCF_001515605.1 Sinocyclocheilus anshuiensis | reverse complement strand
TTCGAATGCAAGAAAAATATAGCTGGTTTTCCAAGTAAAAACCGCTAAATAACGTTTACACGTAGTTAAGTTATGATACCTAATCAGAGGGTGGAGAGATGGGGGGATTCCCCCGGTCTATAGCCTATGTCTCTCTGCATCGGATCAATTATTTTTTTATTCACAGTGAATAGGAGTTAAAACTCCCACCCATGTGACACTCCAATAACAGACCATGCAAAATACCCAAAAGTATTT
>NW_015576770.1:0-237 GCF_001515605.1 Sinocyclocheilus anshuiensis | reverse complement strand
TTTACACATTGATCTGACTCTGAACTCAAATCGTATGAGATAATCGGACAGAATTTTCTTTATGTTTTCTGGGAGTAAAAAGGATTAACCCAGATGGAAAAACTGTTTTCAAAGTTGGAGAAAGCATGGAGATTATCTGCTCTGAAAAAAACGTATTTTTTACAAAAGAAACCAGCAAATCATTTACATGCCAAATTAATGGAAAGTGGGACAGTAAACCTGTTTGTGGTAAGATTA
>NW_015576769.1:0-237 GCF_001515605.1 Sinocyclocheilus anshuiensis | reverse complement strand
TTTTTTTTCAAGTGAGGAAACTCTATGTCCATTTTCTTCTGACCAAATCACATGAAGCTGTTGTTAGGACTTCTGAATGTGGGAACTTCCCAGAGGGACTTACAGAAAACCTCTAAACAAACACACATACCAGCACAATGTACTCCACGTCATCTCCGAGAAGGCCAGTGTCATTCAGCGTGTATTTGGCTTTCTTGACCTGTGCGTCCACCGGCCCCTTTTCAATCTGGTGCTTTA
>NW_015576768.1:0-237 GCF_001515605.1 Sinocyclocheilus anshuiensis | reverse complement strand
TTTTAATAATAGTTATAATTAAACAATCTAATATTTAGTTTCCCTTTATTATTATTATTATTATTATTATTATTATAAAAATATAACTTTAAGGACACCAAGTAATATTTATTGCTGGTAAACTTTCACATATAATGCATATAATTTTATATTTCTTCTGCCACGCAGGAAGGATGCGCGTTCTTATCATTTTTGTTGCGCTGCTTGTCTATTTCTCTTCAAAGCACCAACTTAAAT
>NW_015576767.1:0-237 GCF_001515605.1 Sinocyclocheilus anshuiensis | reverse complement strand
TTTTCTATTAAATTACAGAAATTTAAGGCATTCTTTTTCTTCATTTGTTTCAGCGACAAAAAGTAATGACAGTTCCTTGTGAAATATGTAGAAATTTGGAAGAATTTTCAGGAATCTGTTTTTATGCAAAAAGAACTTCCCAAGAATAATAACATTGCTAAATCATGTGTTTCATCTTTCAAAAATAAACCAAATAATACATTTTCTTTTGTTAAAACATGTAAATTTTCAAATTTA
>NW_015576766.1:0-237 GCF_001515605.1 Sinocyclocheilus anshuiensis | reverse complement strand
TTAGATTAAGTTACTAAACCTGAGTAATCTAACGAAATACATTACAGACATACATTTTAAAAGTAACCTTCCTAGCCCTGTCCGTGCATCTCTAGTACCTTGACAGTCGTGTGGTTGGAAGAGACAAATTAGCCCTTTCCATTAGGTGTAATGTTGGCCTGTATGTGGGTGAGCTCCACCTTGTCCCCACCATACTGTGCGTTCACACCGCCGGCGGCGAGAGCGTCAAAGTGACCG
>NW_015576765.1:0-237 GCF_001515605.1 Sinocyclocheilus anshuiensis | reverse complement strand
TGCGGCATTCTGAAAAGTTTAAATGTTTTTATCTCTATGCGGCGCAGACTCGCCTGGAAAAAATTAGTGCGTCGCACCGCGTCACTTCCGTTATGAGCGCGCCTGCCACGCTACATTTGAAATAACGAAATAACAAATGTACAACTACAGTTGCAATAACGAACTTGAGTGCGCAAAAGACGCGATATGTGAACGGCCCCTAAAGTGGCTCTGGATTTAATCGCGCTCTCCGCGGAT
>NW_015576764.1:0-237 GCF_001515605.1 Sinocyclocheilus anshuiensis | reverse complement strand
TTCAATTCGCAATTTCAATTTGCGCAATTTGAAGGTTAATGGAAACGCAGCTAGTGTGAATGATGCCTGAGACAACTTTATACAGTAAACTACTGTATATTAACTCTATATACAGTAAACTTTAGTCTAGGGTGAGCCTCCTCATCTGTCCTCAGGCTATAATTGACTGTAAATCCACATTTTAAAGCTGGGCCGTATTCACAAAACATCTTAAGGCTAAAAGTAGCTCATAACTCG
>NW_015576763.1:0-237 GCF_001515605.1 Sinocyclocheilus anshuiensis | reverse complement strand
TTCCGCCAGTCACCGCCGCCGAGCTTCATCGCGGCCGTCGCTCTGATCGACCAGCCACATGCTCTCCACAACACCGAGGCTTAAGCTCGCCTCCACCGGCGAGACTTCCCCGACATCCTCGTATCATTCGGCCATGCCAAAATATCCTCTGATCGGAAAGTGGATAGTATTTAAGGCGGAAGCAAACGCCGATTTTTTTCCCCGACGAACCATTCTCACGGAGGGTAAACAAAGCTG
>NW_015576762.1:0-237 GCF_001515605.1 Sinocyclocheilus anshuiensis | reverse complement strand
CACAGGTGTACGAGTTCAGAGAGCAGAAATACAGCTTATGCTGAGCGCTTTCACTGGGACCAAAGTACATCATTGGTTGAGTCACTTCTCTAGAGTTTCATAACTTGAAATAATAAAACCTAGAACTATGTGGAGACTGTCACGGAGTCTAATCTTTCACATTCAGAATTAAGGAATATTTAACAAAAAATTATTCTGTTATTCATTATTCTAAACCTGAATGCTGTTATTAACCAG
>NW_015576761.1:0-237 GCF_001515605.1 Sinocyclocheilus anshuiensis | reverse complement strand
GTGTGTGAGAGAGCGAGTGTGAGAGTGTGTGTCTGTGAGTGTGTGAGTGTGAGAGAGTGTGAGTGTGAGTGTGTGTGTGTGAGACTGAGTGTGTGTGTGTGTGAGAGTGTGAATGTGTGTGTGTGAGAGAGAGAGCGAGTGTGAGAGTGTGTGTGTGTCTGTGAGTGTGTGTGTGAGAGTGTGAGTCTGTGAGTGTGTGTGTGTGTGTGTGTGCGTGCGTGTGTGTGTGTGAGAGAG
>NW_015576760.1:0-237 GCF_001515605.1 Sinocyclocheilus anshuiensis | reverse complement strand
CGCTCCATTACTGATGTTACTGTCCGTGAGGAGGAGCCCAGTGTCTGTGAGTCTCAGAGATGTTCAGTCAGTGGAAAACAGATCTCCAGCAGACGGGAGAGGAGCCAGACCGCCGGTGACATTCGGTAGAAGAGAAAGATCTGGAAGACTCTGGATGTGAGACTTCAGCTCCTTCCTCACTTGTGTGACGCGAGCCAGTTTCTGCTTGTATTCCTGCAGGAACACCAGATAATCAAT
>NW_015576759.1:0-237 GCF_001515605.1 Sinocyclocheilus anshuiensis | reverse complement strand
TCCTAACACTCATGTACTGTAATGTCTGTTTCACAAGTGAGACCCTTATATGGACAAATGCGTCAGATATCACTACAGCTGACTAACATGCAGATAGAGATGCTTTGATTGATGAAACGTGATAATATAACACACAATTGCAACGCAACGTTAATTGACATAGCTTGTATCAGAGTATAAAATGTTATAAAAAATATGTTCTGTCTCACTGTGATAAGAAGCAACATGGAACCACAG
>NW_015576758.1:0-237 GCF_001515605.1 Sinocyclocheilus anshuiensis | reverse complement strand
TTAGAAGCTCTAACATAACTTCATTAGCATAAAACTCCTAACACAGTAAAATCTGTCTTTCTGCATTGCAAATACAATTTCATTTCATATATTAGAAATATCTTTCATATGGGCAAGCTTTACTCTTAACACTGCATAAACCAACTTTCTCTTAGACAAAAAGGAGGATTTCAGCATAGGTGGGCGTGCATTCTCTTCATTTGCTTAGTTGCACTAAAATAGCGTTACTGTTCACAG
>NW_015576757.1:0-237 GCF_001515605.1 Sinocyclocheilus anshuiensis | reverse complement strand
GGATGCGGTGGTAGATGTCTAGTTCGGAAAGTTCACGCTTCTGGACGCACATGGGCTGCTCACGCTGCAGGTGAATCAAACGGCCTTGAACTTCTTGCCACGTGAAGCTGCACAGCTCATCCTAAAAGTCATATAAAAAAAACACACACACAGAATGTTTTAAATAAACAACATTTCATTTATATATAATATTTGTATAATTTAATAAATACATAAATATTTATAATAGTTGGTTAA
>NW_015576756.1:0-237 GCF_001515605.1 Sinocyclocheilus anshuiensis | reverse complement strand
GTGGTCATCCTAATTAGACACACGTTCAATCACAAATGCAGGTATGCTCCCACAAAGAGAGGAAGAAAAAAAAGGCAATACAAATTCAAAGTCAAATTCGAATCAATAACCACTCCTCAAAATATTTGGACAATATTAAAAACAGGTGAAGAAATATACACACAATCTTATAAGAAAGGCTTACAGTTTTTTAAAAATTGCTTAGACACTAAAAGTGATAATTGAGGCCCACTTAGT
>NW_015576755.1:0-237 GCF_001515605.1 Sinocyclocheilus anshuiensis | reverse complement strand
ATTCCAGGATTATTCTCCTTATAGTGAACTTCAACGGCTACCAAAAGGTTGAAGGTCAAAATTACAGTTTCAGTGCAGCTTCAAAGCTTCTACATGATCCCAGACAAGGAATAAGGGTATTATCTAGCGAAACGATCGGTCATTATCTAAAAAAAATTACAATTTATGTACTTTTTAACCTCAAACGCTTGTCTTGTCTAGCTCTGCGTGAACTCTGTGCATTCTGGTTCATGACAG
>NW_015576754.1:0-237 GCF_001515605.1 Sinocyclocheilus anshuiensis | reverse complement strand
GCTCTGAATGGATCTTTTGAATCAGTGAGTTGTTCACTCAAGAAACTGGATTAGTCCAATTCACGAATGAATGGGTTCATTGAAAAGAATCAGTTCATTCATAAATAGGAAACCGCTTTTGCGTCTCAGAGCGTGTGATGATTTCTTCATTTAAAAATAAGAAGTAACAATATGTTTTATGAAATGTAGTGGAGTAAAAAGTACGGTCTTATGCTTTGGAATGTAGTGAAGTAAAAG
>NW_015576753.1:0-237 GCF_001515605.1 Sinocyclocheilus anshuiensis | reverse complement strand
ACCTCAGACTTTCTCTAGTAAAACATGACTGCTAAAAAAAAAAAAAGAGCAATCTGAGTTAACATTACTAAATCAGTTGACACTTAAAGAACAAGACCCCAGCTGCAAACACCAATTTTGGAATGTTTATTTTTTTCACAAAACTCAAATACACCAAACTTTTGAACATATTCAGCACTTCAAACTCGTTACTAAATACAATTGAAATATTATGTAGTTTCTTAGCACTATGGTCAA
>NW_015576752.1:0-237 GCF_001515605.1 Sinocyclocheilus anshuiensis | reverse complement strand
GTCAGTCACTAGGGGTGGGTGGTATGATCAAAGTCTTATATCACATCATGAGTCATTTTATATCGGGTCATATTATATCACGATTCAGCGAATTAAAAAAAAAGGTTTATACTAAACTATTTGTATGTATTTTTTCCCTATTTATATATAGTATTTGTACATGTATTTTTTTTGCCTATTTACAGTGCACACCATAAATGAGTACACCCCCTCTGAATAAATATAAAAGATGTATTT
>NW_015576751.1:0-237 GCF_001515605.1 Sinocyclocheilus anshuiensis | reverse complement strand
GAGAGGAGAGGAGAGAAGAGGAGAGAAGAGAAGAGAAGAGAAGAGGTGTATCAGTATCTTTCCAGTAAAAATATGTAAACATTCAATACATTTACCAATAAAACTAAACATTTTATATAAAATGTATATATAAAATGTAAAAACAGTAATACTGCAAAATATTATTACAATTTAAATTACTATTTTAATGTTTTAAAGGAGACATGTTATGCCCCTTTTTACAATATGTAATATAAG
>NW_015576750.1:0-237 GCF_001515605.1 Sinocyclocheilus anshuiensis | reverse complement strand
CGGCATTTGGTATCGGGGCATTTTAATGAGTACGAGTACAGGAGCCCAGTATCGGTGCATCCCTAATATATATATATATACTGTATATACAGTATATGAGATATTGAGATTTAGCGCTTAGCTCTAACCTTGATCATAGAAATGGCAACAGAAAAATGCAGCATTACTGCAAGCAGAAAGTGACAAATTGAGTGCAATTTTGGAAACATTTCCACTGAAAGTACATTTCTTGTAAAG
>NW_015576749.1:0-237 GCF_001515605.1 Sinocyclocheilus anshuiensis | reverse complement strand
TTGGTCTGAACAAAAACTGCAGACTGGATTATTGAAAATGAACATCCATTCTCTGCCAGCAGGAGGCGCTTTTGGAACGTCAGAAATATAGTGGGAATAATAAAAGTGTGAACAAATATATCCAATATTGATGAGGAAACTCCACTGATGAGTTACCAGCGTGAGCCTGTGTGCAAAGGCTGTCTAATTCTAAACTTTGTGTGTGAGTGAGTGAGTGAGTGAGTGAGTGAGTGAGTG
>NW_015576748.1:0-237 GCF_001515605.1 Sinocyclocheilus anshuiensis | reverse complement strand
CAGAACGATTCTTTGGCATTCACTAGTACTCCTCAGCATCAGCATAATTCTCCCAGAAGACAAGCGCCGAGCTGCTAGTCACACACCAGTTCCGATCTCATTAACTCCGAGGTCTGCTTATATATTCATTAAGTCATTAAGTGCATATTCTTCTTTCTAAATTCTTGAACAGCTCGTTTAAAGATGTTGGCGTGCACCGAAATGATCACGATGTGTCTTCAGTCGGCGAAGCGCGAG
>NW_015576747.1:0-237 GCF_001515605.1 Sinocyclocheilus anshuiensis | reverse complement strand
TAACCATGGCTCCCTGAGAAGGGAACGAGACACTGCGTCCTCTAGAGGTTGCTATGGGGAACGCCTTCAGCGTGATCGGTGTCTGAAGCATACATCTAAACACGACAATGATATTGGTTGGCGACAGCCTATGACGTCATTACCCTGTGCGATCACATTATAAAAGGGCACTGGGATAACACGTCATCTGCATCTTCGTCTGAAGCTTGCGTCCGAAGCATGGCAAGGAAACTAGAG
>NW_015576746.1:0-237 GCF_001515605.1 Sinocyclocheilus anshuiensis | reverse complement strand
TCTCCAAAAAGGACAAAATGTAGTATTATAGATAAATGTACTATCGTATCGTAAGGCTTAAGAAGACTTAAAGTATTGCGCAATTCACTCGATTTAGAACTTGGAACGTATATATATATATTTATTTATTTATTTTTATTATATGGAAAAGAGCAGCTTTAACATTCTACTAAACATCTCCTTCTGTGTTCCACTGAAGAAAGTCAGTCACTGGGTTTAGAATGACAAGAGGATGAG
>NW_015576745.1:0-237 GCF_001515605.1 Sinocyclocheilus anshuiensis | reverse complement strand
TAACAGTTTATTTTATGCAAGTGTGTTACTACAGGACAAAGTTGAGCTTCAGGGGATGTTGGACAGTGTCTCCATGGCGACCACTCTGAGAGCGGACGTAGTTTCTCAACTCAGAGACGCTGGGGTGATGGACCAAGATATCCTGAGCTCTTCAGATATTGTCTTGGTGGGTTGTGGTTAGGGCTGGGTATTTCGAGTTCGATACTTTTTAGGCACCGACCGAATTACCTCGATACC
>NW_015576744.1:0-237 GCF_001515605.1 Sinocyclocheilus anshuiensis | reverse complement strand
AGTTTGGGGTCAGTAATAATAATAATAATAATAATAATAATAATAATAGTATTCAGAAAGGATGCATTAAATAACAATAAATAGTTTTACTTTTACAGCATTTCAAATAAATGCTGTACTTTCTATTTATAAATAAAATAGAAAATTAATAATCATTAAATATTAAACAAAATTTTTTCAACATTGATAACGATAATAAATATTTATTGAGCAGCAAATCAGCATATTAGAATGATT
>NW_015576743.1:0-237 GCF_001515605.1 Sinocyclocheilus anshuiensis | reverse complement strand
GCGTATGCAACAACTCGCTCTTTGCCATCTTGAATTTGAGACAGGGCAGCACCAATAGCTGTATTAGACGCATCTGTACTCAATGTAAACGGCTGATCAAAATGAGGGAATGTCATGACAGACGGAGATGTCATAGCGTCTTTTAGTTGCTGAAAGGCTACTGAACATTAATCGGTCCATTCAAAACGCACGTCTTTGTGGGTTAGTTTGTGTAGAGGTTGAGCCTTAAAGGCATAG
>NW_015576742.1:0-237 GCF_001515605.1 Sinocyclocheilus anshuiensis | reverse complement strand
CTTTTAAGTTGCTAAACTATTTCACTGATAAAATCTTCAGAGCAGCGCTGACAACACGTTTATGTGTTTGTGTATGTTTCCGTATGTGTCAGTACTGTATGTGTGAGAGAGAGCGGGGGAAATAGTGTAGCCTATGTGCTTTCCATACATAATAACACATCATTTTGTGGCAAAATCATGGAAAAAAATTTCGTTTTTATCTTGTTGTTTGCTATATTTATTTGCTTGGTTAGTTGT
>NW_015576741.1:0-237 GCF_001515605.1 Sinocyclocheilus anshuiensis | reverse complement strand
ATTTAGCTTGTGCTAAATGTGCTAAAATATGTGCTAAAATAACAAAAAAAAAAAAAAATCATAAAAATTACTGTATATAGACATACTAAAAAAACTAAAATGAAAAGAAAATATAAAAAACTCATAGAAATATATAAATTTAAAAATTATATAAATACATTTATAAAACTTTATAAAATAGGAATATATAGGCTATTGCATGAATCATATAAATTAAATACATGTAATTCTGTTTCA
>NW_015576740.1:0-237 GCF_001515605.1 Sinocyclocheilus anshuiensis | reverse complement strand
GCATAGGGAATATCTTCTCCATGCTGGACAATTTTGTCAGCTGATCTTTTAAGGGTACCACCAACACCATCTGGTGCCCCCTTTCCACGGCTGGCCTCAAAGAAGTGCCAGCTGATATCTTTGAAGCCTTTCTTGAAAGGCTCTTTTGATAGCAAGTAAAAGTTGCCCTTTTGTTTGTACTGAGAAGCTGGGAATTTCTAATGAAGAGACCAATTTATATGACATATTTTAATGTAG
>NW_015576739.1:0-237 GCF_001515605.1 Sinocyclocheilus anshuiensis | reverse complement strand
TGAAGGCCAGTATCAATGATACCAATACTGATTTCTCTATAAAATAGCCCCCCCCAATATTTAACCATTGACTATAGCCATTCAACATTCCAGTATAATTGAGAGCTATCAATTTTAACATTTATTAGACTATAAAAAAACAACAAAACATATTTACCTGTGCCCTTCAGCAGAAATATACATAAATTGAACTTATCAAATACTAAATTCTAAATTAAATATAGATGAATCCTTAAA
>NW_015576738.1:0-237 GCF_001515605.1 Sinocyclocheilus anshuiensis | reverse complement strand
CGATCTCATAAAGCTCTGTTATAACACAATGAATATATGCACAATAAATCTTCGATAATGTCTACACTTCGTATGTCATAATGAGAGGATTCGTAAGCACACAATTTTCAGGACTGCGCAAGAACTTTTGAGCGGTGAGTGGATTCTGACTTAAACTCCTCTGATTGGCCATTGCGTTCCTGAAATCAACAGATATGTAGGGTTGGGTACCGAAACCCGGTACCAATATGGCACCGG
>NW_015576737.1:0-237 GCF_001515605.1 Sinocyclocheilus anshuiensis | reverse complement strand
TCTGAACTTTCACCACCAGAGTTTTTGGTTTGTCATTGGCGGTGGGCGCTTCGTTCAGCTCTGTTAAAACGTGTCCATCGGATGCTTTCGTGCCGTTCGTGGCCATGTCTCTGGGTTTGGTCCTGGCAGTCGGACGGGAGAGTTCAGCACCGGTCCACGTAGACAGCAGCTTCGCGGTTCGGGTAACCAACGACTAGAGTCAAAAAACGCCAAAGAAGCTTGACACTGACCTGGAAA
>NW_015576736.1:0-237 GCF_001515605.1 Sinocyclocheilus anshuiensis | reverse complement strand
ATCAAATTTGGACCGGGTACACTCTGTCATACGTTCGATGGCTCGTGTACGTGGGTTCGCGGACCCTGCGCGCCGGCCCCCCAAAATTTTTGGCGGGTGGGCCGCATGCGCCCTGCGACCCTCGACGGGCGGCCGACCGACCCTGGCCGGCTTCGGGGTCCCTGACCAGCCCAGGGGCCCGACGGGAGCCCCCCGAAGTTTTTGACCCCCAAAAGCAGTTCAGCCTTTCCCCACAGG
>NW_015576735.1:0-237 GCF_001515605.1 Sinocyclocheilus anshuiensis | reverse complement strand
GCAGTCTTCTCAACCTCTATTCAATGGGTTAGGGTCAGGTTTTGGAATGATCCAGTAAGCCCCTGCTGGTAGATGATGTAAATACACCATTCTCCATTGATTTTTCTCTGTTGATTCTCTATTTGATTTAAATTAAAAAGTATTCATGATTTATAAATAAATAAATAAAGTTATGGAGTACATTTTACAAAAAAGAAAATACTATTTCAGTCTTTCTACTTCAAATTTTCATATTTA
>NW_015576734.1:0-237 GCF_001515605.1 Sinocyclocheilus anshuiensis | reverse complement strand
TTTTGTCCAAAAACGTGTTAATTTTTGTTCCAAGCAGTGTCTTATAAAGATTTAAATCTGTAAATCTATCTATAAATACTTGGTGTCATTTACTGGCATCTCAAGTCTATTACATAAAGCGATGCAAATCCCTGTCATTTGGTGGTAATGAGTTCTGCCTTTACATTTGCTTTTTCCTAGCAAACAGCAGTACTTATGTGCAGAATACTTAAGAGGTCACATTAAATGCCCTCCTGG
>NW_015576733.1:0-237 GCF_001515605.1 Sinocyclocheilus anshuiensis | reverse complement strand
AAAAAAAAAAAGTTAAGTTGGGCCTGGTCCAGTGGAATCTCTATTGGGGAGATCTGTGCGGCCGCCGGCTGGTCGTCGCGGTCTACCTTTATTAGATTCTACAATTTGGAATTACAATTAGCTTTTTCCCTCCCCTCGGGTGGGGAGAGTTATGTCAAGAAGACCTCAGAATATTCTCGGTTCTCTTTGTGGCTCAGGCTTATGGAGCCCTCGCTGAGTGTTTCTGGGCTGAACTCG
>NW_015576732.1:0-237 GCF_001515605.1 Sinocyclocheilus anshuiensis | reverse complement strand
ACTGGAGCCTACTATGAGGAACATGTACAAGACCTTGGCCAGCCATTATGATCCTTTGGGATTTATTATCCCATTCACTACATGGGCTAAAATTCTCATTCAAGACCTCTGGAAGCGGAACCTGGGCTGGGACGATCCGATTGAGCCTGCGCTTCTGCAAGATAAGTGGTTAACCTGCGTAAGAGAAATACCAATCTATTTCAGTTGCAGTTTCCTCGACTCTACACGCCAGACTGG
>NW_015576731.1:0-237 GCF_001515605.1 Sinocyclocheilus anshuiensis | reverse complement strand
TGAAAATGATTGTGCTCCATTTCTCTGTGTTGCTTGCTTTGACTGGCATGTACACACACACACACGCTCTACGATGTGCTTGAAGTTGAACAACCGCAGCCATGTTTAATCACTCGCTCGCTGTGTGCAAGCATGTTTTGCAAAATGGAAATGCTCGCAGTATGGCTATAGCAGTAAAATGTAAGTAAAAAAACTCAGCCGCACTGAGCAACACAATCAAGCTGTCAAAGTGCGTGG
>NW_015576730.1:0-237 GCF_001515605.1 Sinocyclocheilus anshuiensis | reverse complement strand
AAACCCTCTTAGCTCTTAAGTTTCAGTATATAATCTATGTTTTCAATTGAAAACATAAGCGTAATAGGTTTTGATGGTTATCTGTCCAGGCTTAGGCTGGGGTTTGGCCTCATGCATGTCTGTTGGGCTCTGAGCAGTAGCTGGCAGGCTTGAGATGCCAGGACTGGGAGGAGGGAGTGTTTTAGGGGTTTCAGAGCTTCCGGCACAGTCTGGGACTCCCTTCTGGGTTGGCATTGG
>NW_015576729.1:0-237 GCF_001515605.1 Sinocyclocheilus anshuiensis | reverse complement strand
GCCCAGAGAGGATTCCAGTCCCCGAGTCTAGCACAGAAAGGGCTCAAGTCCTCATGTCCAGCCCAAGGTGGGCTCCAGTCCCCAAGTCAAGCCCAGGGATGGCCACATTTCCCAAGTTAGGCCTACGGAGGGCCTCTGAAACTGACATTCTCCCCAAGGATTTTTTTGGGGGGGGGAGTAGGGGTCCGTCCGTGGAGGCCAGGCCGAGTGCCGAGGCCAGGCTCCCCGAGCTCCCTG
>NW_015576728.1:0-237 GCF_001515605.1 Sinocyclocheilus anshuiensis | reverse complement strand
GAGTTGAACTAAACATTTCCCTCAGAGTCAAAACAATCAGTTATCACCAGATCAATGCACATCAGTGAAGCCAGAGCCGTCAGATCAAAACTACTTCCTCTTGCCGTGACATCACTCCCATGTTGTCACCGTGACGACGCTCCCCCATGGTAACAAATGGAGCCATCAGGGAGGCTTAGAGGAGGCTGGTGTTCCCTCCCATTTACAAACTCCTTCATCAAATCCCACCGGGCCCTG
>NW_015576727.1:0-237 GCF_001515605.1 Sinocyclocheilus anshuiensis | reverse complement strand
TTTGTACTGGAAAACAAGACAAAAACACACTATGCATTGAATGTGTGCATGCTAATGTAAATGCCAAGGCTGTCTCATCCAGGAATTACTATGGTAACATTCATTGATAATTAGAGGAAGCTGCTAAAGGAATAATTACGGTGACTTGTTCTCGGGGCTGCTGTTACTTCAAGTGAGCGGCTTAAAAATGAATCATCAGCTGCTAAACAAACACACTAGTGCTAGAAAAACTAACTG
>NW_015576726.1:0-237 GCF_001515605.1 Sinocyclocheilus anshuiensis | reverse complement strand
TATAGAGCACCAGCTTTTTCTCATGCAACACATCAGCACGAATGTCAAACTTCCTGCCCTGTAGTGAAACCAAGACCATAATTTAAAACTGCAAAACAGAGGGTTAAACATGCTGAAAACAACAAGTAACTCCTTAAAAAGATGCTCTTTAGTCATAAGTGATAGCTGACTGGTTGAATTTGTAAACAGTAGAATCAATAGAACCTGAAAAGTAATGGAATGAATGGAGGGCCATGG
>NW_015576725.1:0-237 GCF_001515605.1 Sinocyclocheilus anshuiensis | reverse complement strand
TGTATTTTTAATAATAAACAGCTCATAAATGTGTTCTTCTAGGCCACGAAGAGCTTTGAGAGTCTCCTGATCCCCCAGCTGCCCTGCTCTCCTCCTGACGTGGAAGCCATGCGGATCTACCTGATCCTGTCTGAATGTCCCGCTCTCCAGGACTCCAAAAACTACATCTCTCTCACCATCCCTCTAGCCATGGCCATCCTCAGACTGGACGCCAACCCCAGCAAAGTCCTCGGTATG
>NW_015576724.1:0-237 GCF_001515605.1 Sinocyclocheilus anshuiensis | reverse complement strand
CGCCCTGGAGGCTGGTGCAGGACTGGGACACGGGAATACCTCCAGGGCGGATCAGGCAGTAGGGTGCCATGGCTGGGCTAGACTCGGGGACAGGAGCCCTCACTGGGTTAAACTCGGGGACTGGAGCCCTCACTGGGTTAAACTCGGGAACATGAGCCCTCCGTGGGCTAAACTCGGGAACAGGAACCCTCTTTGGGCTGAATTCGGGGGCTGGAGCCGACACTGGAGCGAGCTCTG
>NW_015576723.1:0-237 GCF_001515605.1 Sinocyclocheilus anshuiensis | reverse complement strand
TACTGAAATACAGAAAGATGAGCTTATCGTGTGGATGTTTGGAGATCAAGAGACTCTGATGGCTCAAAGGACGGGGGGTCCAGAAAGACTTTTGATGGTCCTGAAGCTGGACAAGTGGACCGGATCTCTGACCATCAGAAACATGAAATGTGAACATACTGGACATTATAAACTACAGATCAGCTGCAGTAGCAAAGGGGCCTATTACGAGACATTCAAAGTTAGCATTCATTTCAT
>NW_015576722.1:0-235 GCF_001515605.1 Sinocyclocheilus anshuiensis | reverse complement strand
TATGGAAAGAGAGGGAGAGAAAATGAGAGGAAGAGTTTGTGTGTGGGTTAAGATAGGAGGATGAAATGCAGACTATGATGGGAAACTGCAGATGTAATTGGTGTCGACTATGTCCACCCAACTCAACACAAAGGCTTTATATAGCTATACAGTGAAGAAGCACTCTGCCTCAATGACATCTATCTGTCCGTCTGTCTGTCTATATATATATATATATATATATATATATATATAT
>NW_015576721.1:0-237 GCF_001515605.1 Sinocyclocheilus anshuiensis | reverse complement strand
GTTGCCTTGACACAATCTGTATTGTTAAAAGCACTATATAAATAAGGTGACTTTAGAGGAACAGAATCATTATTTGAGGAGATTCAATGTTATTTTACCACAGACACACCAGCTTTGTGTGTGTTTGTGTGTGTGTGCGTGTGTGTGTGTGTGAGTGTGTGTGAGTGCGTGTGTGTGCGAGTGTGTGTGTGCGTGTGTGTTTGTGTGTGTGTGTGCGTGCGTGCGTGCGTGTGTGTG
>NW_015576720.1:0-237 GCF_001515605.1 Sinocyclocheilus anshuiensis | reverse complement strand
TATTTATACCATAAGTCTCATAATTAAAGTGTAAATTCTGCAGATCACGTCATTGTCCAGTATTGTACTGTCAGCTATTTATAAAAACGTTTTCCTAATTGTAACATACATATGTACATACATAATTATTCAGGTGCATGTGTAATAACTTGTGAAATCTTGACGATACAGCAGCTCTTCTTCGTCGTCGTCGTCTTGTCTGATGAACTCAACCAAGCGTTCTAACCACGACCTCGC
>NW_015576719.1:0-237 GCF_001515605.1 Sinocyclocheilus anshuiensis | reverse complement strand
AGATTTGTTTGTAAAATCATATAAATGCATAATATAATATTAAAACATAAATAAATATTTAAAATACACCATTGAATTATTGAAAACGTTCACATTTTTTAACGATTGCAATTTAAGTTTTTGTTTTTATTAGCTAGTAAACTAGAAAAACTACACATTCTGAACAATTATACTTTTAAGCAGTGTAGTAGCAGTAGTCTAAGAAAAGTCTGTAAAAATAGGGCACAATCTACAATG
>NW_015576718.1:0-237 GCF_001515605.1 Sinocyclocheilus anshuiensis | reverse complement strand
CAGCTTATAAAAACTTCAGGTCCCTCATAGCCTTTCAGTTGAATTGAGATTTTGATTTTGACTTCTAAAACTAAAACTTTTTTCTGAACCAGTCCTTTGTGGGTCTGCTGCATGTGTTGATTCATTGTCATGTTGAAATGTATCCTCAACGTCATGTGAAGTTAAGTCAAATGTAGCTTCAAGGTTTTTTGTTTTTTTTTTACAGATGGCTTCATGTTCATCTCAAGCATTATTTGA
>NW_015576717.1:0-237 GCF_001515605.1 Sinocyclocheilus anshuiensis | reverse complement strand
CATCCACCCTCCTGGACCACGCAGCCTTGGCAACTAAGCCTCATGCTTCTTGTCTACCGCACAAATCATGAATTAACCATTTCAGAACAGAAGAGAAACGCACACAATTTATCCAGCTTTGAGCAACATGAATGTCTCAGTGGCATTTACAAATCCATATTCGTTGAAATACACTCTCAGATATGTCAGACGATCCCCAATTGATTAAACTATGATGAGTTGGTAACAGTTTAGATG
>NW_015576716.1:0-237 GCF_001515605.1 Sinocyclocheilus anshuiensis | reverse complement strand
CCTCCCCCCCTTACGGCGCCCCTGGTCATGATGAGCATATGCTCTTAAATAATGCGAGAGGAAAATTACAACAAACAATGGCGATAATAAAAGGTCCCATGTGCTGTTCTACCATAACGCCACTTTATTTGCTTTGATTTGCACGTTGAATTGAAAATGAATGGATGTACAACGGGGTCTGTACTTCTCCCTTTTGCCTAACAATTATGGTGGAATAGCCTACTAAATACTCATTTC
>NW_015576715.1:0-237 GCF_001515605.1 Sinocyclocheilus anshuiensis | reverse complement strand
TGAAATAGCTGGTCTACTAATAAACAAGTTATGGTATACACCTAAAGCTGTTAAATTTGCTCTACTCTTCTATGCGGCCCAAATTTAATGGAACTGTTTGAATGTAGGATGTCATTAGATATTTACCAGTTGATGTTTGACCACAGCAAACAGACTGAAGGAACAGCTCAGAAGGATGTTTGTCCTAGAGCAGAGTGGGTTTTTACCAACTTTTGAGTAATATATTCCTAGAGGATG
>NW_015576714.1:0-237 GCF_001515605.1 Sinocyclocheilus anshuiensis | reverse complement strand
TGTCTGACTTTGTAATTGTGAAATAAAAACACATGATGATGATGTGCATGACTAAAGAAAAGTGATTGCTTTAATATTTGTAATGATAGGAATAGCAGCATACACTACCATTCAGAGGTTGGGTCAGTTACAAACTGTTTCTTATTCAAATAAATGCTATTCTTTTAAACTTCATATTCGCTCATTCGCGCTCACACACACACACACACACACACAGTCTGGTCAGCTATCCTTGTG
>NW_015576713.1:0-237 GCF_001515605.1 Sinocyclocheilus anshuiensis | reverse complement strand
AAAAAAAAAAGAAAAAGACAAGAAAGAATGAAAATATGAGTAGGAAGAATATGGTTAGTTGCTTCATTTTATTTTGATCTAAATCAGACTGTATAATTTCAAAACCTGAATCAAAAACAGAATGGTTTGACTAGCTTTGTGAAATTAGGCTACAAAAAACATAAACAGCAGATGGGCTGAATGAAAATGCAGATTCACTCTCTGTCAGCAGGTGGCGCTTAAGGAACAGCAGTGATG
>NW_015576712.1:0-237 GCF_001515605.1 Sinocyclocheilus anshuiensis | reverse complement strand
CAGTAGAGTGCTGCCGAATAGAGGCCAAAGTGGATGGGCCGTTGTAAGGCAGAAATCTTGGTGGAGGGACACAGCACAGTGATGTGGGTCTGGGACACTGAGATTCCGGAATGCTGTCTCTTGGGTATCGAATTCCTACACTAGGCAGCTGCGGTTTTGGACTTGAGGGCAGCGACCCTAATGCTAGCTGGAAAGTGTTCGGTGCCCATTCACTTTAATTCTATATGGCCGGGTCCT
>NW_015576711.1:0-237 GCF_001515605.1 Sinocyclocheilus anshuiensis | reverse complement strand
TAACAGCAGAGCGTTCTAACAACATCTGGAAGAGTTTGACTCGGACACTGAAGCGCTTTTACCTTCTTTCTCCATTCAGCACGTACGAGCTGCGGAAGAAGCCCAGGAGCTCGTGCTCAATGTGCGCGTGAAAAGTGATGTTGATCTTGTAAGTTCTGAGGGGCTTCATCTCTCTGTGCAGCGCGATCACATACACCTGCTTGGGCTGGTAGTGGAAGCGGCGCTGGATCCTCATGG
>NW_015576710.1:0-237 GCF_001515605.1 Sinocyclocheilus anshuiensis | reverse complement strand
GGTATGGGTGTGATGGTGTGTGTTGGGGGTGTGGCCTGTGGGGTTGGGGTGTGTGTGTGTTGGGGGCATGGCCTGTGATGGTGATGTGTGTGTGTTGGGGGCGTGGCCTGTGATGGTGATGTGTGTGTTTGGGGGTGTGGCCTGTGATGACGATGTGGTGTCACTGTGGGTCAGGCTCTGGCTCAGGCCATTAAAGAGGCTAAAGAACAACATCCCGACATGTCAGTGACCAAAGTG
>NW_015576709.1:0-237 GCF_001515605.1 Sinocyclocheilus anshuiensis | reverse complement strand
GGTCCGCCTCCATCACACACCTGTCACAGATCTAATATAAACATCCCAGCTGTTTACCTTCACAGACATAACCCACTAGTTTTGTAACTTGTGTGTATTTGACAGTTTAAGCGCAATGAGACATGAAAGAGAGCTTAGTTTAGTACTTGCATGCCGTGTGACGGATGCTTCGGATGTGTGCGCTCAGAAAACCCGTATATCAGAAGTTTAAACTAATATTGTTTAAAACGCATGATT
>NW_015576708.1:0-237 GCF_001515605.1 Sinocyclocheilus anshuiensis | reverse complement strand
GTACAAAGAAGAAACTCACCTCTTCAGCACTTAAATCCAGCCCAATAATAATTTTGTGTGTATTTGCATGTCTTTCAGCTAAAGTGTAAAGTGTGGTCGAACGTGCGGTTTTTATCACGCTCAGACCATCACCAGTAATGATTTTTCTATTGCTGTCATAACATGACATTGATTTGACATATTCCATTTCAAATCCACAAGTTTAATGAGATATTTTTAGCCTGGAGCCAAACTGTG
>NW_015576707.1:0-237 GCF_001515605.1 Sinocyclocheilus anshuiensis | reverse complement strand
AAAAATCATATTCCCCTCCGCAATATATCTCACTCCAAGCTGAACATTGCAGTTACAACGTCATGAAATTACTAAAGTATTACAAATATAGTACATAACTGGAACATTCTTGGCTATCTGAAAACCGTAGGAGGCTGTGCTGTGTTGGTCCCGATGAGTCTACATTTATGAATATAAATATTGAAATGTCATATCACAGTGAGGCAGTATATTTCAGTGTGCTACAGTTATGATGAT
>NW_015576706.1:0-237 GCF_001515605.1 Sinocyclocheilus anshuiensis | reverse complement strand
TTGCCAGATATCAAGAGTTCTAATCCCCGAATCAGAGCTTTGCTGCTTATTTTAAACAATCTGGCAACCATGCGCACGCGCACACTCCTCATTGTGGAAGTGCCGCCGCCGATGATCTGAAAACACAGACAAAAGCGATCTAAATTAAAGCGTCATTCAGCCAGTCTGTGTTCTGTCATGAGATCTCAACTGTATTGTTTGCGATTGTGGTTGCTGAATAAATGCACTTACTCAACC
>NW_015576705.1:0-236 GCF_001515605.1 Sinocyclocheilus anshuiensis | reverse complement strand
CGATTAATCACTGAAAAAGGGTGTGATTAATTAGATTAAAATTTTTAATCGATTGACAGCCCTAATATATAAATAAATATATATATATATATATATATATATAGAAGAAAATATAAAATATTGTTTTTGAAAATTCCATACTATTTTAACTGTTTTCTGCAAGATCTTCAGCACTCACTGAGCGATGATGAGGCATCAACTCTTGGAACCTCAAGACATCCTCTTCTAGCTTCCTC
>NW_015576704.1:0-237 GCF_001515605.1 Sinocyclocheilus anshuiensis | reverse complement strand
TTTAAATGCAATAAATATAAGAAACACATTATTCAATGATTTTTATTTTTGCATTTACTTCTAGATTTATTTATTAAGTTGCTCAAGCTATTGGTAAAATGCTTAAATTACTTTTCTTACATTATCACAAACATTCTCAATTAAACCTTACCATTGACAGAAACAGTCAGCTCTACTGCCTTTCTTTTGCAGTTAATTCTTTATTACAAGCAATCCTGCGGTTCATAAAGAACTTTG
>NW_015576703.1:0-237 GCF_001515605.1 Sinocyclocheilus anshuiensis | reverse complement strand
TCATTTTATTTTTTTTAGAAAAACTGAGTCCTGGTGTCCTCTACACAGGGACGTGCACAGAGATTTTAAGGGGCAGGGGCTCAGATGGAAAAAAGGGCACTTCTCATTTTTATTTACATTTTTTTCTAAACAAAACGTTAAATATATTAGGGATGTGCAATATTGTATATATCTCAATATTTTCTGGGATTATATCGATAACAATAATTAGATGATATTTTGCTGAGTGTGTTATTG
>NW_015576702.1:0-237 GCF_001515605.1 Sinocyclocheilus anshuiensis | reverse complement strand
AGAACCTGTTCTGCAAGAAATGTGGGATTCATTTCACCAGCACATCCAACTACCAAAGACATGAAAGACAGCCGCATGGCAGACAGGAACCAATGATATGCATTGATTCTGTGAATGGAATATATGTGACAACAAAAGAATCTCATGGGATGAGACTACCAATACATGTGCAAAAGTCTTTTATTTTAAAACATTTTGCCTGTGAAGTGCAGGCATGCACAGACTTCATGAGCATTG
>NW_015576701.1:0-237 GCF_001515605.1 Sinocyclocheilus anshuiensis | reverse complement strand
TAGTAGTGCTATATAGCACCTTAACCACTCCAAAGAACCGCTGAATAACCGCTGAAGAACCTTTTTTTTTAGAGTGTACAAAGTGAACAACGTTTGCTTTTCCGCCACTAAAATAGGTAATATTCAACAATCTGAAAATGGAGCTTCATTCGTTGAGCTCCATGTTAAATGCCCAACTTTACAGCAGAATAAACAGCCTGGTACAAAAAGTGGTTTTGGTCTATATAGTTAATTTTG
>NW_015576700.1:0-237 GCF_001515605.1 Sinocyclocheilus anshuiensis | reverse complement strand
GTGACACAGTTCTGCATGAAGGCTCTGCTCCCCTGGAGGAACAGATACTTTCTTCTCAGAGGAGTTCCACTAGGAGTTCTTCCTCACTGAAGAGCAGTGATCACAACAGATGCATCACTGGCAGGCTGGAGAGCTGTCTGGGAGGGCTGGTCATTTAGGGGCACATGGAAGCTCCATTGGTCTTTGGAACATACAAATGTGCTCAAACTAAAGGCAGTTTCTTGCCTCAAGGGGTTG
>NW_015576699.1:0-237 GCF_001515605.1 Sinocyclocheilus anshuiensis | reverse complement strand
TATACATACACACACACAATCTATATAAAAAAATATATATATAATATAAAGTGTAAAGTATATACACTCAGACCCCTGTCCATTTCCTGTGAACTTTTACTGTACAATAGTAAAAGTTTGTATTGTGTAATAGTCACTGAGCAGTGAAAAGGCACTATAAATGGTAAACTATAAGCAAAGAAGACAAGACCAATCACAATTCAGTATGCAAATCAGTGTAGGAAAGACAACCAGTTG
>NW_015576698.1:0-237 GCF_001515605.1 Sinocyclocheilus anshuiensis | reverse complement strand
CCTAAAATGAAAATCCTGGAATCGCCCCTGATTCTAGTAGCATGTGAAGGCAGCGTCAGTGAAAACAGACAGACAATGGTAGCTTCAGCAACATTAGCCTTACAGAGTGCCAAGAAGCTTAAAGGCAATTTGGAAAACAAACGCGTGATACTTCTTCTGGAGGTGTAGATGGATCACGAACAGTTGGCAAACCAGGGCGGTTCTATGTTAAAACGGCAGTGTCTGTCAACATTCGTG
>NW_015576697.1:0-237 GCF_001515605.1 Sinocyclocheilus anshuiensis | reverse complement strand
TTATGTTTGAAACAGCTTCACAAACAGTCTACACAGCAGGCTACAATTCTGTGCTGCAAACATTAAATAATAACGAAAGTATTAGGATAAAAGTTCATAGACTCTGATTGAATAAAAATGTTTGGAACTAATGTTACACTTCAAATATAGATTGTATATGTTACATTATGTCAGCAGGTTGGGACCAGTGACTGTTAAAATTTATTTGACGTCTGAATCATTCAATCAAGAGATTTG
>NW_015576696.1:0-237 GCF_001515605.1 Sinocyclocheilus anshuiensis | reverse complement strand
TCATCTGCAATGTCACCACAGCAGCCGAAAGAAAAAAGTTTAAGTTAGCATCCTTGTATAGACACAAGAACACTCAGGAAAAAAGGT
This sequence comes from Sinocyclocheilus anshuiensis, assembly GCF_001515605.1. Classification (NCBI taxonomy): domain Eukaryota; kingdom Metazoa; phylum Chordata; class Actinopteri; order Cypriniformes; family Cyprinidae; genus Sinocyclocheilus; species Sinocyclocheilus anshuiensis. Next base: position 150 of record NW_015576696.1, on the reverse strand, counting down.
ACAAAGCTGTCACTGGGATTCTAAGTGTAGCCTACGTTGTACCCAGACCCGTAACCAGCTATGGGGCCACCGAGGTCTGGACCTCGGTAAATTTTTCATGTTCAAAATTAAAATTTGTTCTTTGAATGACTAATTTGCTGTTAAACTCCT
>NW_015576695.1:0-237 GCF_001515605.1 Sinocyclocheilus anshuiensis | reverse complement strand
TGGACTCCAGTGAGACGCCCAGCAGGAACCGCAGGAACAGATCCAAATGTCCATTCTCACTCTCAAGGGCTTCCTCCACTGCAATTTTAAGCAAATGTTGTACTGAAGCAAAATTCTTTAATCCCTCCATAATTGTACATACATAATAGTAAAACACATACAAAGCAGCGAGAAACTCTTGAACACTCAGATGAATGAAGCTGTAGACTTTCCTCTGATGAAGCACAAACTCCTCCT
>NW_015576694.1:0-237 GCF_001515605.1 Sinocyclocheilus anshuiensis | reverse complement strand
TTATCTAGGTTTAACATTTAAACATTGTTATATGCTTGAACTGTTGTGAGTTGTGATAATTTGAGAAGGCTAAATTGATCAAACATAGGATCACTGTCTGCCGCTGGACGCTTGGTCGTTACTTTAAAAACCAAAAACTTGTAACGAACAAAAATTGCTCCAAAACGTTTTTCTAAATTAACAATAAAAAAACGGAACGAAATATAATCACTTTGCCATTACATACAAAACTGAACT
>NW_015576693.1:0-237 GCF_001515605.1 Sinocyclocheilus anshuiensis | reverse complement strand
TGACAGAAACAAGCTTGCATAGTAACCAAAGGCCATGTATGTTGGCATTTTTGTTGATCCCTGGCATCAGCCACCATCCACATCCAACCCCCACCCACTGAAGAGCAATTTCAATCAAGGTTCCAATTCAATTTCTGCATAGGGGACCCTATTTTTTTTTTCTATTGTACGTTCTATAAAGTAATGACTCACTCAGTTTTAGATAGTATGTTGCCAAGAATGAACACATTCAACACT
>NW_015576692.1:0-237 GCF_001515605.1 Sinocyclocheilus anshuiensis | reverse complement strand
TGTGTGCAGTAGTGACATTGCCAATGAAGCGTTTTGGTGGACGGCGGATGTGGGGCATGGTTATGGGCTGAATATTTAGCTTGGTAATCATCTCTGTTGCAGGGCTGTATATCTCCTGGAACTTCTCCTCAGTTTTCTTTGCCCTCAGGGTGGTCCTCACACAATCTGCTGCAGAGAGCATACCAGACACTATTTCTGTCCGCTTCTGCAGTGTGCAATTAAGGCACTCCAACTCCT
>NW_015576691.1:0-237 GCF_001515605.1 Sinocyclocheilus anshuiensis | reverse complement strand
CTCAGGTGTGTTCCATTCCATAATAGAGGCTCTTTTGTGGGACGGCCAGCCTATATCCTGACATTAATAAGCTCAAGGGAAGTGTTAGACTAATCCCATACCTTTTCCGTAATGAGGATGAGCGGGAACACCTCAGCACACACCCAGCAACGGAGCGGACAGGTAGCCTATCGCACGTTCCTGATGGAAAGAAAACCGGAACTTTAATAGTTAATATCTTTCCTTGCTGTTTTTCCT
>NW_015576690.1:0-237 GCF_001515605.1 Sinocyclocheilus anshuiensis | reverse complement strand
TAGGTCAGCAAACTCATCATATCCATACCTCTTGGGTGGTTTTCTGATTCTGCCGCCGTCTTTGGCAGTTTCATCAACAGTAGCATCAACTGATGTTTTCTCATCAGTTTTCATGATAACTTCGTTCTCCGAGCAAGAAATGTCCACTTCTTGTTTCAAGTCAAAGTCTGACTCATTGAAGATCACATCCCAACGAATTAGTATCCTTCTTTTTTCTTCATCAAACAAGCGGTAGCC
>NW_015576689.1:0-237 GCF_001515605.1 Sinocyclocheilus anshuiensis | reverse complement strand
TTATTGAAATATTAATTTAAAATTTCAGCGGTTTGGCTGACAAAAACAGTTTGAGAACCTCTGGTCTAGTTGAAGTTGAGGAGAGGAGCATCAGTAACTAAAAAAAAACATTAAGTAGTGCTTAGAGATTTACTGTAGAGGGGGGAAAAGCATCTCGATCGCCCCCTGGAGGAGAAAGGAAGAATGAGGAGGCTGAGAGAAAAACTGTAAGCAGACAGAAGCCACAGAGAAAACAAA
>NW_015576688.1:0-237 GCF_001515605.1 Sinocyclocheilus anshuiensis | reverse complement strand
TAACAGTGCATGTATTGTATGTTAAAGACTTAAAGGAATTGTAAAATAAACAAATACATAAATTCCTTTATGATATAATATGTTTTTTTTGTGATTAAAATGTTTACCTTTTTGTGGAAATTATGGTAATTTTATTTTTTAAGAGTAAAACCACAATTAAATGGTATTTACAAAAAAAAAATTATAAAAATGGTAAAAATGTTAAAATTTTATGTATTACTATATTTATTGTAAACT
>NW_015576687.1:0-237 GCF_001515605.1 Sinocyclocheilus anshuiensis | reverse complement strand
TTCGAGACCCACTCGGAGCAAGAACGAGGTGTGGCGGTGAGGACCTGGGAGAGAGGGGTTACAAAGGTAACGAGTGTTATCACTATGTCGGAGACGTGCTAGTTTCCCAAGACAGACGAACTTATGGTTACAATCATTCGGGTTTAAATCTTGCTCAAATTGTTTTGATTTTGACGCAATATTTACACTGAAGCTATGGTAAGGGAAATGACATTTCCCGACCAGGCGCCGAGTGCT
>NW_015576686.1:0-237 GCF_001515605.1 Sinocyclocheilus anshuiensis | reverse complement strand
AATAAATTACATTTTACAATATATTCAAATAGAAAACCGCTGTTTAAATTGTAATATTTCACAATATTATTTGTTTTGTTTTTTTTTTAGATAAATTCATCCTTGGTCAGTAAAAGAGACATTAAGAATTATTAAAAATATTTGTTATTTTTTTTTACAATAAAATCATGTGGAAAAAATCAAGTGGAAATGAATCAATCAGCATTATGCCACAGGTGCTATTTATTAAGCTTGACT
>NW_015576685.1:0-237 GCF_001515605.1 Sinocyclocheilus anshuiensis | reverse complement strand
AAATTTTAAATTAAAAAAAAAAGATTTTTGCATTTTAAAATTAGCTTTGCTTGAGAAAAAATGAAAATATCCATATTTTATTGTTTATTTGATTTAGTCGATTTAAATTTGCAAATACAACTTGAGTTTTGATAATCAAGATTTGGCAGCAACAGCACAGTTTTTTGGACAAGCAATTAATTTTCTTGTGCATGAAATCACCCACATGCCAGAGAACCAATGAGTATAATGTGGACT
>NW_015576684.1:0-237 GCF_001515605.1 Sinocyclocheilus anshuiensis | reverse complement strand
GGCAACTATGAACTCTGAGATTGGGTTATTTAGTGATAACTAAACTTGACAGGGTTGATTTTTCCTATGAGCAATATAAGAAAATACAAAGCAAATGACTATTAGAAATATTGCTTGCACTTTTTCCCTCACTACAGACATCTAACGTTTTAAATAGTGTGTTTTACTAAATGCACTTTAGTTTTTTTTTATTAGTGAAGGAAGCTCAAATGTTTGCCCTTCTGGATTTACCATATT
>NW_015576683.1:0-237 GCF_001515605.1 Sinocyclocheilus anshuiensis | reverse complement strand
TGAAATCCCCGGAAATCTCCTCTTACACTCAAAACAAACATGAGAGTGTTACTGGGTTTAATAGTGCTGTTTGCTAAGCTACTACATACAGTAGCAACATGCTAACAAACTCTCAAAACACATAGCAAAATACTAGCAACCACCTATCACCCACTCAAAACACCTTAGCAAAAACATGTAGTAACACTTTATAGCATCTATTCACAGCACATTAGCATCATAGCATCACATTTTACT
>NW_015576682.1:0-237 GCF_001515605.1 Sinocyclocheilus anshuiensis | reverse complement strand
GCTGGAATCGGGACCTCTCAGCACGGCTGACCTGCTTCTCCGCTGTTCCAGCGATGCAGCAGTTCCGGTCCGGTTCCCCTGCCACCATTCGGCGATTTCTAAAAGAGCTTCTAAAAGATCAAATTGGCGTTGTTGCAAATGCCACGCCGTTACTGCGTTTCGTGCGAGTCCCCCCTGCACGCCGATGACGGTCACACGGAGTGCGTTTCCTGCTTGGGGAAATCCCATGCGGAAGCT
>NW_015576681.1:0-237 GCF_001515605.1 Sinocyclocheilus anshuiensis | reverse complement strand
CATCAGACGTTAAAGTCTATGCTCCGTGCCTTCTGTGTGGAGACGGGTAAAGATTGGGCAGACGGGTTGCCTTTGCTGATGTTTGCCATCCGTGAGTCTGTTCAAGAATCATTGGGCTTAGTCCCGTTGAGCTTGTGTTTGGGCACACAGTTCGTGGGCCGTTAAAGCTCTTGAGTGAGCAGCTGTTAAAGAAATCTAGTTCACCTGTATCGGTTCTTGAGTACGTAAGCTCTTTTC
>NW_015576680.1:0-237 GCF_001515605.1 Sinocyclocheilus anshuiensis | reverse complement strand
AAAAATAAATAAATGACAAAAAAAAATAAATAAATGAAAAAAAAAATAGAATAAAAATAAATAAAGGACTCTTTCGGAAGTCAAACTGCTAATGAATTAAAGTGACCCAAAAATTTGGATTTTTAATTTTTTTTTATTATTAAATAAAGTAAGTACATGAAAAATACAATAAAATGTAAATATAAAATAAATAAATAAATAAATATTAATAAAAAAAAATAAGGAAGTCAAACTGCT
>NW_015576679.1:0-237 GCF_001515605.1 Sinocyclocheilus anshuiensis | reverse complement strand
GTTGCCAAGTAATATAAAACATGTTGGTACAGCCTCTTATAGTGTTTTTTTCTAAGGCCATATAATGTAGTAGGTCCTTAAGCCATTGCTTAAAGGTTGGAGGGGATTTTTCTTTCCATTTGAGCAGTATTAACCTCCGGGCTAGAAGCATAGCAAAAGCGATCAGATTTTTCTTACTTTGATTAAAAAAAAAGGATCATGGTATGATACCAAATATTGAAATTATGGCCTCAGGCT
>NW_015576678.1:0-237 GCF_001515605.1 Sinocyclocheilus anshuiensis | reverse complement strand
CATAAAACATTTGAATTGCTAATTCTCTTATAACTGATATTATGGATATCATTTACAATATTTCTGTTTTGTCTAGATATTTTCTAGTTCTTGTTCTTTTTGGATTAAGTCAAAGCCACTGCTGGATTCAACCGAGGGTTGAAAAGTTGATTCTAGGGAAGTCTGGGTGCTGTTGGTTACAGTTTGAGCTTCTAGAATTAGATGCATTAGGCATGTGATGATCATCAGATATGTTGT
>NW_015576677.1:0-237 GCF_001515605.1 Sinocyclocheilus anshuiensis | reverse complement strand
CTGCTGCTTAAAGCACAAGCACTGGCTGTAGAAGTACAAGGCATACTGTGCTTGTCAATTTGGACATTAGAGTGCACACGTTTGTGACAACCAGGTACACTACTACTTGTGGCCTCACACATTGACTTTTCTGCAGCATCATCTACAAACTTTACGTTCATGATGACTTGACCACACATTTCAATCTGCAGTTTTTCATGACCAAGTATTTTGGAAATCAATCCATTGGAGTCATAT
>NW_015576676.1:0-237 GCF_001515605.1 Sinocyclocheilus anshuiensis | reverse complement strand
TCACCAAGGCTGCATTTATTTGATCAAAAATGCTGTAAAAATTGTGAAATATTATTACAATTTAAAATTACTGTTTTCTATTTGAGTATATTTTAAAATATAATTTATTACTGTGATGAAAAGCTGAATTTTTTGCAGCCATTGCTTGCCTTTCAGAAATCATTCTAATATGCTGATTTGCTGCTCAAGATTCATTATAATTATCAATGTTGAAAACAGTGTTTGATTAAAAAAAAT
>NW_015576675.1:0-237 GCF_001515605.1 Sinocyclocheilus anshuiensis | reverse complement strand
TATATATATAGCCATGTGAAAAAGTTAGGACACCCTGTTGAATTCCATGGTTTTCTGTATCAGGACATCATAAAAAAATTATCTGGTCCTTGGCAGGTCTTAAAATCTGGAAAATAAAACATCACATGAACAACAACACATGACATATTACACTATGTCATTATTTATTTAACAAAAATAAAGCCAAGATTGAAAGCCATGTGTGACAAAGTTAGGACACCCTATGATTCAATTGCT
>NW_015576674.1:0-237 GCF_001515605.1 Sinocyclocheilus anshuiensis | reverse complement strand
GAAGGATTAACTTGAGTTTTGTGAACGGATATTGGCATTTGTCTTTGTCTCTCAAATCTTTCTCCTTTCTCATATCTTGCATGAGGGAATGTATTGAAACTTGGATCTGTGCGTGCTTTTGCTTCCGAACGTACAAAATTCACAAACACTGAGAAAGGTGGAAAAGCAACATGATATTCTTGCTTGTATCTGGATCCAAATGACATCCACTTTTCTTGAATGTTATATGGAAGTTTC
>NW_015576673.1:0-237 GCF_001515605.1 Sinocyclocheilus anshuiensis | reverse complement strand
CAGAAATTGCTAGTAAATTTCACAAATAATTACAAAGAAACGGCATGTAACATTACATTAGGTTTTGTGGATGGTTTCTAGGTGGTTGCATTGATGCATGGGTAGTTAGGCGCACAACTGTTTGACTGATTGTTTGAGTGTGGGATGCTGCAGTAGGATGATTACTTAGGGATTGTTTTGAAAAACCCTAAATCAAGTTGGTGCAATAAATGTGAGCCTGGAGCACAAAAGCAGTCT
>NW_015576672.1:0-237 GCF_001515605.1 Sinocyclocheilus anshuiensis | reverse complement strand
TCACACACCCTACATAAGCCATGGACTTCCTCTCTCTCACTGCCGTGTATTTTTCTGCGTTTATCACTCTCTTAGTGATAGCTGCTTTACGGAGCAATATCGTGTTTTCATAGTCTAGTCTAGTCTTGGTATTACCTGTTTGCTGATTCTTGCCTGTGTACCTTGGATTATCTATTGTTTTACCGTTCAGATTCTGTTTGCCCCTGCCTGGACTATTGCTGCGTACCTGGATTATCT
>NW_015576671.1:0-237 GCF_001515605.1 Sinocyclocheilus anshuiensis | reverse complement strand
TTTGCCGCCTTTGTGGAGTGGACACTGGCGAGACACGGATCCCCAATCACCGTCTGCCACTCCGGACCCAGTGCCCAGCCCACCATCTCCCCGCTGCACGGAGCGCATGCCCGAGCCCACCGCTGACGGAGAGCACGAGCACGCCGTGGCCGACGAGCCGTTGCCGCATGGAGCGACAGAGCAATGAATCGCCGCAGAGCCGGAGCTGCAAGTGACGTCAGTCAAGGTGCGAGAGCC
>NW_015576670.1:0-237 GCF_001515605.1 Sinocyclocheilus anshuiensis | reverse complement strand
TATGTCAGAGGACAGAAGAAAGGCTAAGGAAACGTGTCTTCTGATCATTTATGAAATCAGACATTTCATTTTAAAGAGAAAAAAAACAATTTTTACTGCATGTTCATTTTTTTTTATTAACTTGATTTTTCCTTAGCCACATATTACTGAAATTTAACACCAACAAAAGACCATCACCTCATTTGATTCTTAATTTACGGGAATGTGAACTACATTAAATTATCTGACACACCACAT
>NW_015576669.1:0-237 GCF_001515605.1 Sinocyclocheilus anshuiensis | reverse complement strand
CGCTCAGTGATGTAACGGTGTTCAATTGCCATGGAATGCTGGGATGCTGGCCTACGCTGTGCTGTATTGTTTGCTGTTACAAACTATAACCACCATCCACCATCATTTATCACATCTTCACCAGAAGACTAGAGTTGCTTGGAATTCGTTTGGAAAGTATGAATCATTCTAGAGTGAGTGGTGTGATTTCTTGGGGAGTGCACATGCACAAAAAAATCCAAATAATTTAAAAAGCTG
>NW_015576668.1:0-237 GCF_001515605.1 Sinocyclocheilus anshuiensis | reverse complement strand
TAAATGTAAAATGTAAATATATGTAAATATAGTTTACTTTTCTAATAACTACATTCAGCGCATTGAAGTACTTCATTCATGAACATGTTAGTTTTATGTGTGCAGTAACTGACAGTGATCATAAAATATTATTTCAAACAGAAAGACTACCAGAAAGCAAAATTGTAATGTTTCCATATTATCAATCTCTTTTATGTATAGATTTAAAATATCCCACTCATTATATAGGCACAACAT
>NW_015576667.1:0-237 GCF_001515605.1 Sinocyclocheilus anshuiensis | reverse complement strand
CATCCACCCTCCTGGACCACGCAGCCTTGGCAACTAAGCCTCATGTTTCTTGTCTACCGCACAAATCATGAATTAACCATTTCAGAACAGAAGAGAAACGCACACAATTTATCCAGCTTTGAGCAACATAAATGTCTCAGTGGCATTTACAAATCCATATTCGTTGAAATACACTCTCAGATATGTCAGACCATCCCCAATTGATTAAACTATGATGAGTTGGTAACAGTTTAGATG
>NW_015576666.1:0-237 GCF_001515605.1 Sinocyclocheilus anshuiensis | reverse complement strand
GAACTGTGAGCGGACCCCGCCGCCTCGGGGGCACTGTGAGCGGACACCGCCGCTTCTGAAACTTTGTGAGCGGGTGCCACCACCTCAAGGGGATCCTGAGCGGGCACATCCACTTTGAGAACATAGTGAACAGACCCATCCACCTCGGGAGGATCATAAGCGAGCACCGCCACCTTGGGAGGATCGTGAGCAGGCACCACCGCCTCGGGAGGATCGTGAGCGGGCACCGCCGCCTCG
>NW_015576665.1:0-237 GCF_001515605.1 Sinocyclocheilus anshuiensis | reverse complement strand
ATAATACTTTTAACAAATACAGATGGAGCATATCATGACCTGCAGATTTGGCAGAAGTTTCTCCGTTGCTTTCTGAAACCATCCCGTCAACAGCAGAGGGTCGTGCACTCTGAAGAAATGCTGCGAGTCTGAACTGTAACATAAATTAATTTGTCAATAGTTCATGCTTCATTTGTTTATTACAAGTACATTTACAGAAAAGTAAACAACAATCAATTTTATACCTGAAGAAAACAT
>NW_015576664.1:0-237 GCF_001515605.1 Sinocyclocheilus anshuiensis | reverse complement strand
GCGCTTGTGTTCACTCTGGTGTCATGTGACTTCTGCCAAAAAAAAATTTTATTTTTTTTTTGTCCCGCCTTCTCAAACACAGCCCTCTTTTCATTGGCCCTCTGTACTGTCAATCATTAACGTCACTACTTCCTTGCTCTTCGCCGACAGAGTTCCGTAGTTTTATTTTCACCCACAGTCCACTGTACAGATTGACAGACACATTTAACCTCTTCAGTCCCATGTTGGGAAACTTAC
>NW_015576663.1:0-237 GCF_001515605.1 Sinocyclocheilus anshuiensis | reverse complement strand
CCGCTCCACGTGGGCATCCCTCTCTCTCAGCAGGTGTCCAATGAGAGCAGACTCTCCATGTCAGAGTCAGTGTCTGAGTTCTTCGATGCTCAAGAGGTGCTTCTGTCCGCTAGTTCATCAGAGAATGAGGTGAGAACTGTGTGATAATGTTAAAGACATGTGCTGCTGAATGTAGAAGGTGAAGCAAGATCATTTAATGTTTTTGAAATAAGTCTCTTCTGCTCACCAAGGCTGCAT
>NW_015576662.1:0-237 GCF_001515605.1 Sinocyclocheilus anshuiensis | reverse complement strand
CTATAGTAGAGAATGAGTGGAATTGTTCCTCAGGGAATCTATAGCACACTATCTGATGCGTTACTGTAGCTGATTTGTTTTCCTGCAGCTGCGCTCAATTTTCCGGGCTGCTCTCTTTAGGGTGCGACCTTTTCCTTAATCTTCCTTAAGCGTAAAGGAGCAACAGTATCTAAAATGCTAGAAAAGAGAGAGTCATAGTTTCTGTTACATCATCAAGTTGTTCTGAGGTATTGGATA
>NW_015576661.1:0-235 GCF_001515605.1 Sinocyclocheilus anshuiensis | reverse complement strand
TTATATATATATATATATATATATATATATATATACGTACACACATATACGTGTGTGTGTATATATGTTATAATTTGTTGTTATTACTTATTATGGATATATAAGTAATTAAACATCTTATATAAATGAAAGTCATACCTAAAAATAATCTATAATAAAAAAAAATGATAAAAAAAAAAAATGACAAGTTCGTAATATGCAAACAATAGTATAAAGTAATAATTGGTTGTTATTG
>NW_015576660.1:0-237 GCF_001515605.1 Sinocyclocheilus anshuiensis | reverse complement strand
TTTTAGAAATACCATTTTTTTAAATAAATAATAAACACTTAAATAATATTAAATATTAGTGCTTGTGTTATGTGTTTTATTTAAGTACAATCAAACCCTTAACACACAATGAACTAAATTAATTATTCAATGAATTAATGGATTTATGTATTTTTTAATTGTTTTCATTGTTTAAGTGTTTTCATTAGAGCAGTCTATAAAAACCAGCAGGCAAGAGTAGTGTTATCAGTCAGGAGA
>NW_015576659.1:0-237 GCF_001515605.1 Sinocyclocheilus anshuiensis | reverse complement strand
TCCTCTTTCACCTAAAATATTTTTATTTGAAATACCCCTGAGATTTTAAAAGAAATATTTTAATAACGAAGTATCACATTTGCATGTTCATGGTTCTCAGACGTTGGTTAATGGTCACATGACATACAGGTAAACAAATAAAATGTTTAATTTTTCCAGTAAATGTTTTATTTTGATTCATTTTAAAATGTAAAAATTTGTTTTAATTTGACATTTTCATGATTTAATTAATTATTA
>NW_015576658.1:0-237 GCF_001515605.1 Sinocyclocheilus anshuiensis | reverse complement strand
TTTTTAACAGTGACAACGAGCAACATTTTTAACAGCTGTGTTTAAGCTTTGTTAATGTTTGGTAATCATTTTGTTTGTGTTCATAAAGTTAACACAACTTTTTATTTAAAAAAAATTTTTAGATGAATATATTCTATAGAAGCATTGTTCATTTATTTTCATGTTAACCAATGTAGTTAATTAATGTTAACAAATGGAATCTTATTGTGAAGTGCTGTCCTAGTGATTTTAGAGTAA
>NW_015576657.1:0-237 GCF_001515605.1 Sinocyclocheilus anshuiensis | reverse complement strand
TTTAGTTATACCTGCCATACCCATTTCTGTAGTCCTTCAGTTCCTTGTTGTTTCTGTCTTTGCATGGAATTTTGTATATTTTTTTGTTTCTTTGTCTGAAGATTAGGACACAAAACCTGCCAAAAACAATGTCTGCTTCATATTTACAGTTGAGGTCAAAAGTTTACATCCAGAATCTGCATTCAGAATCTGGAAAATGTTAATTATTTTACCAAAATAAGAGGGATCATACAAAAT
>NW_015576656.1:0-237 GCF_001515605.1 Sinocyclocheilus anshuiensis | reverse complement strand
CATTGATTTTATTTGCAGTTGATTTCATCTAAGGCTGTGTAGCTGTAAGTCAGTTGTAGCTGTATTTCTGCTCATCTCTTGTCTTTTTTCTGTTCTTGTTGTTCCTCTCATCTTCAGTGATTCTGCTTGTTAACCACAGGTGTCATCACTAATAGTCAGTCAACACTTGTAGACTGAATCTAGTCTACTTCATTTCCTTAAAGGAGACATATTATGCCCCTTTTTACAATATGTAAT
>NW_015576655.1:0-237 GCF_001515605.1 Sinocyclocheilus anshuiensis | reverse complement strand
GATAGTACAGACAAATATTACTGTGTTGATTTCGTGGTCTGGTTTGAGACTCAAACACGCGTCTCACCGCTGTGTTTCTTCAAGCTCTTGTGAAGTTCAGGAAGAGAGTTTATTGCTGCAGAATCTCTGCGCTTTAAACCAGTTCAGTCTCTGAGAAACACCTGAAAATGAAGAAAAAATGAAAGATAAAGATAAAACCATAAAAATCCCACAGACCAGGGGTCTTCAACTAAAGCT
>NW_015576654.1:0-237 GCF_001515605.1 Sinocyclocheilus anshuiensis | reverse complement strand
GTTTTTTTTGTGTGTGTGTAATCATGATAGGAAGTTGTAAAAAATTATTATGATCAAGCTCAGGAAAATAAATTTAAGCATTTATGAAAATCAGTCTGAAATGTGAGATTAAAAATGTCCAGCCTGTTAGGGACATAACAGTTTAAAAAAATTATCTGGTGATAAATTGGTCATTTTTCTTATTGTATTGTATTTTCAGATACAATTGTATAAGCAACGTTTTTGCTTACTATTAAT
>NW_015576653.1:0-237 GCF_001515605.1 Sinocyclocheilus anshuiensis | reverse complement strand
AAGTAGACATTACAAATTGTAGCTTTAGAAATATTTTATTTGATTAAACATAACATTTATTACACATAAACATTTAGGCTACAACGGATTCAACAATTCTGCTATGGCTTTAAAGGTAATTATGTTCAAGCGACAGCTGAAAACTCATCTCTTTCGACGCTATTTGACTTAAAAAAAAAAGCCTAAAACTTAGTATTACGAGCACTTCCTGTGTCTGTTTGCCTCTTTAAGAAGAAT
>NW_015576652.1:0-237 GCF_001515605.1 Sinocyclocheilus anshuiensis | reverse complement strand
TTAAAAAAAAAAAAAAAAAGTTAGTGTAAGTTTAGTCAACTCAAATATCGTTTTTTTTTTTGGTTTTTTTTACACAGCGATTCTAAATCGTTCTAATTCGTTTGTGCTCGATCTGTGCCATTAGAACACTGAACATCATGAACATCTACTATTCCCCCTAGAAATAACAAATTCGGGGCGTTTAAACAATGATCACATTTAATCATCATTACAAACAAACTCATAGTAAAGGTTCAC
>NW_015576651.1:0-237 GCF_001515605.1 Sinocyclocheilus anshuiensis | reverse complement strand
AGTCAGAGCAAATGCAGATTTGAGTTGACAGATTTCACAGAAAATTACAGTGTATATGATGGGCACAGACTTTTTTCTTTTTTTTTTCCGCTTCGGACTATGAACTATGTCCAGTCGGACAACATCAAAAATGTCTGAGATGATTTTACAACGCATATCGTTTTAACTGGTTATTCGTCTCCTAGCAATGACATATGTTTCTGTGTTAGTTTGCTGTATTCGGAACAATACATAAAT
>NW_015576650.1:0-237 GCF_001515605.1 Sinocyclocheilus anshuiensis | reverse complement strand
TGCTACATTAGTAGGGCCCTATGATTTCCGCGATGCAGAAAACGCGGACGGAATCACAGAATCCAGTAATAAAAATGGAATTTACTGTATAACACGGAATATGACTTTGTCATTGTGACGAGTGGGGCGGGGCCGAGAGCCGTGGGAATGGAGCGATGCCGGTGGAGTAAGTGATAATGTGCGACACCTGCACACTCACCGGTCTCGAGTCCCACGGAGGAGCTCCGGAAGAATAAA
>NW_015576649.1:0-237 GCF_001515605.1 Sinocyclocheilus anshuiensis | reverse complement strand
TAACTGCTTTTCTACTACGAAGATAACAGAACTCCAGCGGTCAGCAAGTTTCTGCTTTCCTTTCAAGCCAAGGTTTCTGATAAAAACCCTATCACCAGGATTTAAATCATTTTGATTAACTTTTGCATCATATCTCCTTTTGTTATTCTGGTTCACTTTACCAGCCGATGCAGTCGCTAACTCATAAGCAGTTTTCAGGCCCCTTTTCAGGTTTTCAACATATTTGGAATGCAATAC
>NW_015576648.1:0-237 GCF_001515605.1 Sinocyclocheilus anshuiensis | reverse complement strand
AGCTCTCTGGAGAGGAAGATTCGGCTGTGCTGCTGCCCTCCGGGATGGTGGCAACGCCTGAATCGGATCCAGAGATGTCGGCTATGCTTTTCCGGGCCACCAAGAGGGTAGGGCTCGAGTGGAAACCTCCACTGTGTCCCGAGCCCTTGAGGTTGGACGATTGGTTTCTCGAGGTGGCTCGCGCTGAGAACTGCCCCGGTGCCTTTCTTCCCGGAGGTGCATGAGGAGCTCACCAGG
>NW_015576647.1:0-237 GCF_001515605.1 Sinocyclocheilus anshuiensis | reverse complement strand
ACAGATTTGGAGAAATTTAGCATTACATCACTTGCTCACCAGTGGCTCCTTTGCAGTGAATGGGTGCTGTCGATTGAGAGTTCAAACTGATAAAAACATAACAGTAATCCACAAGTAATCATATTTGTTTAGAGCTTCTTTTGGACTTTTTGCTTGTAAACAGTGCTTGATCTATGCATATTTCTCTCCTTATACAATTGAGATGACTTTTTCACTAGAGAATGCACTATTGTGGAT
>NW_015576646.1:0-237 GCF_001515605.1 Sinocyclocheilus anshuiensis | reverse complement strand
ATTCTTTACCACTTAGTGCTGGTCATAGCTGTTAGCTTACTAAATGAATGTAGCCTAAAAACAGAGGAATTTTTTTTTTAGCTTTGGTAATGTTATGCAATATGTCATTGAAAAGCCATAAATACACTGTAAAGTGAATCTATAATTTCTAATCAGGCACCAAATAGTTAAAAAAAAAAAGTATACTTATAGCAAATTTCCAAATTTTCAATTCACAGGCAATCTCTGCGAGATGAT
>NW_015576645.1:0-237 GCF_001515605.1 Sinocyclocheilus anshuiensis | reverse complement strand
GAGAAACGGCCTGTGTCGAGGGAGGATCGAAACATGAAAGTATGCGTCCTTCAGGTCGATCGCTGCAAACCAATCGAGCGGAGGAACACATCAAAAGATACGTTTCTGCGTCAACATCCTGAACAGGATCCTGCGAACTGAATCGCATAGCCGAGTCTGATGGTTCTTGTGAGCCAGTGAGACGGTCTGGGCAGCACTAGCCAGGCCCCCAGGAACCGAACAAGCGGAACTAGGGGA
>NW_015576644.1:0-237 GCF_001515605.1 Sinocyclocheilus anshuiensis | reverse complement strand
TTTGTGATTTGACCTTTTTGCAAGTTTGATAAGTCACCCATTTCTCCCTAAACAATGCTGATCACAACTAATAGGCCTACACACTTAGCCTACATACAACATAGAGAATATAAACAATGAAAACATAAAGAAAGAATAATTTTTTTCTCACTGTAGTGAGAAAAAAAATGTTTCATTTTTTTTTTTTCACTGTAGTCTACACAAATTATACCCCTATATGTAATTGTTTATTTTGTC
>NW_015576643.1:0-237 GCF_001515605.1 Sinocyclocheilus anshuiensis | reverse complement strand
CAAAAAAGCGATTCACTTTGGAGAAGAAGAATAATAATAATAAACTGAGCAATTCCAAGAGGGTCCCCGCACCGCGGTGCTGGGGCCCTAATAATAATATTAAACGGAGCAAATCCAAGAGAGTCCTTGCACCGCGGTGCTCGGGCCCTAAAAATAATAATAATAAACGGAGAAATTCCAAGAGGGTCCTCACACCGCGGTGCTCGGGCCCTAATAATTAAAGCTGCAAGCAGCGAT
>NW_015576642.1:0-237 GCF_001515605.1 Sinocyclocheilus anshuiensis | reverse complement strand
TCCAGGTACTTGCTCCCAGTGTACAGTTCTGCAATGACTGGTTTCAAAATATGAAATAAAACTGAAATGAGAGATGTACTTTAAACATTTATGACATGGTGTTATCTTTTTGTGCAGTAAACTATGTTTCTAAAGCTTTGATTTAAGCACGAGAGTTTTTTTTCTTCACAACTTGTTTTAAAAGAGTAGCTCATGAAAATTTGCTGAAAATGTTCTCACCCTCAGGCCATCCAAGAT
>NW_015576641.1:0-237 GCF_001515605.1 Sinocyclocheilus anshuiensis | reverse complement strand
CTAAATTTCTCCAAATCTGTTCCCATGAAGAAACAAACTCATTTAAGTCTTGGATGGCCTGAGGGACTGAGATTTTGAGGTGAACTATACCTTTAATAAATGCAATGGTGTGTGTTGAAATGATACATACTAAACTGATATTTCCAGGATGGAGCCTTGCAATTGCAGCCAGGTCCAGTGTATGCCAGAGATGGAGATAAAAGCATAAATGAAGAGATAAGCTATAAAATTGTTCGA
>NW_015576640.1:0-237 GCF_001515605.1 Sinocyclocheilus anshuiensis | reverse complement strand
TGTATTCAAGCTCTCCCTTCAGATGGTCCGCTTTGCCAGAGAGGTGAGAAATCACATTAAATCATAAATGTACTGATATTAATTGTAGTAACATGACCAGTATGAATTTATTTGGTGACACTTGACACGTTGTTTGGAAACCATTGTGTAACATTTATGCAAACGATCTCACTCTTTTTTTTCCCAGACATTAATGAATGTGAAGATGCAGTGTCAGTGTGTGGTCAATACTCAGAT
>NW_015576639.1:0-237 GCF_001515605.1 Sinocyclocheilus anshuiensis | reverse complement strand
ATTGGCGATGTATCGGAGAGAAAGAAACTGAGGGAGAGGCTGAAATGCAAACCATTCAAATGGTATCTGGAAAATGTCTATCCTGAGTTAAATCCCATTAATGATTTACTTGGTTATGGAGTGGTGAGTGACATACGGTTCACTATGAAACAAGATGATTGGCTTGACGATTTAATATAATGTCCTTATTTGCTCTATCAAAACAGCTGATTAATGATCTGCAAACACGTTTATGTT
>NW_015576638.1:0-237 GCF_001515605.1 Sinocyclocheilus anshuiensis | reverse complement strand
CCCCTCTCTCTCCTGGTCCTGACTGCTTCAGAGCTCTGAGAACAGTTAAAAGGAAAAACAACTGGATGGAGAGAAAGAGAAGGAACTGTAATGTGAAGAACCAGCAATATGCCTCCAAATTGAGAGGGTGTAAAATAAACCTACAAAACAAACATGGTCCAAGAACAATGATCCAGGCCGCGGTGCAGCAGATCACTCTGTATCTGAGAGGTTTGAACTTCAGAAAGGTTACAGGAT
>NW_015576637.1:0-237 GCF_001515605.1 Sinocyclocheilus anshuiensis | reverse complement strand
CTACATGATATGCAGAATATGGGATATAATAATATTTGTTTGGAGTAGCTAAATGTGCATTTATTAATCACCGCAATATCATGCCCATTCTTTTCAGTCCAGCTCCCAGGATCTATTTTTTGTGCAAGATTTCTACAAAAAAATAATTACAAAAATTAAAAGGATAAGAATGTAGCCAAAATATATCAGTACAAGCTATAAGAACGTAGCCGAAATATATAAGTACAGGCTATAAGA
>NW_015576636.1:0-237 GCF_001515605.1 Sinocyclocheilus anshuiensis | reverse complement strand
TATTTCCTCCACAGGATAAAAAAGGTAATTGTGAGGTTTTTTAATATTACAATTATTACTCTCTCGCAATTCAGAGTTTATATCTGACAATTCTGACTATTTTCATGCATTTTAGATTAAAAAAATCAGAATTATTCCATGGCAGGAACAAGAAACAGAATTGCGAGATGTAAACTCAGAATTCCGAGGAGAAAAAAAACAAGAGTTGTGAGATAAAAATAATGCGACTTGATCTCA
>NW_015576635.1:0-237 GCF_001515605.1 Sinocyclocheilus anshuiensis | reverse complement strand
ATATAAAAATAAATAAACTAGTTGCCCTTGCTAATAAACTAGTCAGTTGGTGGATGGAGATAAATAAATAAATAAGTCAACATCACTGGTAAACTAGCCAGTTGTTGAAAATAAATAAATAAATAAATAAGTCAACATCACTGGTAAACTAGACAGTTGTTGAATATAAATAATTAAATAAATAAATACAGATAAATACAGGTGCATCTCAATAAATTAGAATGTCGTGAAAAAGTT
>NW_015576634.1:0-237 GCF_001515605.1 Sinocyclocheilus anshuiensis | reverse complement strand
AGGACATCAAGGTAGTCAAACTTAAAGGGATATTTATAAAAAAAACAAAATTGGGGTCCCACTTTATATTAGGTGGCCTTAACTACTACGTACTTGCATAAAAAATTAGTACAATGTACTTATTGTGTTTGTATTGTATTGCAAAACACTTGCTGCTATTGAGGTGGGATAGGGGTAAGGTTAGGGACAGGCTTGGTAGTATGGGTAGGTTTAAGGGTGGGTTAAGGTGTAAGGGAT
>NW_015576633.1:0-237 GCF_001515605.1 Sinocyclocheilus anshuiensis | reverse complement strand
ATTTATACTCACCAAGGCTGCATTTATTTAATCAAAAATACAGTGAAAACAATAATATTGTGAAATATTATTACATTTTTAAATAACTGTTATATATTTGAATACATTTTAGTGTAATTAATCAAGTGTAATTTATTCCTGTGAAAGCAAAGCTGAATTTTCAGCAATCGTTACTCTCATCTTCAATGTCATATGATCCTTCAGAAATCATTTTAATATGCAGATTTGGTGCTCAAG
>NW_015576632.1:0-237 GCF_001515605.1 Sinocyclocheilus anshuiensis | reverse complement strand
GAGGATTTTACAGATAATGGCAGAGCATTCCAAAGTGCTGGAGCCTCAACAGAAAAAGCGCGATCTCCACTCCGCCTCAGACGAGTCAAAATCAAGCTCTGAGAGGAGCGCAATAGTCGATGCAATTGGTAAGGGACCAACATATCCCTTATGTACTCAGGAGCCTGATCATGCAGAGCTTTAAAGTCCAGATGATATGTGAAAATAATGTTCACTTTTTCATAAAAGCATGAAACT
>NW_015576631.1:0-237 GCF_001515605.1 Sinocyclocheilus anshuiensis | reverse complement strand
TCGCAGCCATTAGGTAAACCAGCATACATTCATGAGGATGATGAACGTGTTTTAACTTGAGTAAAGCCCCCAGACCCCCTGCTCGTGACTCTCCCTGCCACCCCCGTACATGTTCAAAACTGAGGCGATTTCACTGCAGCGCTTCTCTTTCTCATTACAGTTGTGATAAGTTTTCGACACATTATTCAGTCATGTTACTACAAAACATCAAGAAGCAGTTTCCTCCGTCTCCACTAT
>NW_015576630.1:0-237 GCF_001515605.1 Sinocyclocheilus anshuiensis | reverse complement strand
CTTAGATCTTTGAGTTCAGCTCGTGAAAAATGGGGGCAAAAACAAGTGTTGCGTTTACAATTTTGTTCAGTGTAATAAGTTTCATTAGTTAACATTAATGAATGCATTATCTAATATTAACGAAATATGAGCAAAACATTTGTTACAGTATTTAGTAATCGTTGTTAATGGTAATAAATAAAAATACAACCTTTCAATGTTAGCTCAGTTCCATTAATTAAACTTAAAACATTTGAT
>NW_015576629.1:0-237 GCF_001515605.1 Sinocyclocheilus anshuiensis | reverse complement strand
TATGCAGATGATCTTGGCTTTAAGTAAAGTCCGTTTATTTTTAGCCCAAACAACCATCCATGTGCACAGGCATCGGTCCAGACTGATAACTACAAGAAACAAAATACTAGCAAACAGATTTAGTGTTAACATGATCTGGAGAATGTAACTCATGAAGTAAAGGTCCCACTGGCCCAAAAATGAGAGAAGATCTATGATTGAAGACAACATGAAGATGAAGTCTGCAATCGCCAAGTT
>NW_015576628.1:0-237 GCF_001515605.1 Sinocyclocheilus anshuiensis | reverse complement strand
TTTTTTTTTTACGATATTCGATATATATATCTATGTTTGCATTTAAATAATAAAAAAACTGGGGGAAATAATTAAACTGGGATAAGTATTTTTACAAGTTTTTAGCTAAGAACACAAGTCTGTCTACTGTCTATGGTTTAAGAGAAGCTCTGTGGCATGAATCTATGTTCCCACTGGCACTAAAAACCCTCTCAGATGGAGAGCTATTTGATGAAGCACACATATGTATATATATAT
>NW_015576627.1:0-237 GCF_001515605.1 Sinocyclocheilus anshuiensis | reverse complement strand
TTTTTTTCTCCATAAAGCTGAGTGGAGCCAGGAGCTGGCTGGGCTACTTTCCCTTACTTAATGAAAGAAAACAAATACTACTGGTTTCAGAACGCTTTGGGTATTGAGTCCAACAAGATGGCATATAATATTACAAAACGTGTCTGTTTTTTCAAGAGCGTGACTCAAAACAATATAAAACCATATGTGGAGCTGCATTTTTGCAGACATTGTGGTCCAATTGTGATTAATTTCCCT
>NW_015576626.1:0-237 GCF_001515605.1 Sinocyclocheilus anshuiensis | reverse complement strand
ATGTAAACATAACATTTCTTGTAATACAAAAGATTTTTTACCCTATTTTACCTTGATGGTATGCAATGTTAAACGCTTCAAACCGCAGTATGTTGCTGTTGTTCAGGTGTGTAGCTGCACCCACATTGAAAACTCATTGGTGCAACATCATGCTTTAAATTACTGAATATTTATCAGATGTATTGTCATGATGTGAATAGACTTGTGCCGGTATTCGGTAATGCGATATATCACGGT
>NW_015576625.1:0-237 GCF_001515605.1 Sinocyclocheilus anshuiensis | reverse complement strand
GTAATGATACATGATCTACTGTAGCCTAATTATATTCACTGTAGGCTTTCATATATACAGGAGATGGAGTGATATATATGTTGTTGTGAATTTATATATACATTTTTTCACCCGTCTTTTGGATGAGATGTAAAACCGAGTTCCTGACTCTCTGTGGTATGTAGACCAACAGTGAATATTTACAGATATTTTAATTCGTAGTGCAGATCATCTGATATCTTAATGTAATGTTTATAT
>NW_015576624.1:0-237 GCF_001515605.1 Sinocyclocheilus anshuiensis | reverse complement strand
GGAGGGAGGAATTCCATTATGTGTTTAAAATCATTGGGATTTCATTAGAAGGGAAGAGAAGCATTGATTCATTGATGAATATGGTGTTAGGTTGTAGGTCAGTGACAAAAAGTGCTATTGATAAAGACAATGAAAAATCTTTTGAAGATCCAGTTTAAAATACGAGACAAAATACATAAAAAAAATAATGATTTTTTTTTTGGTTCAATATACTTATTGTGTTCATGTTGTATTGCA
>NW_015576623.1:0-237 GCF_001515605.1 Sinocyclocheilus anshuiensis | reverse complement strand
TTTCACTCATAGTTTATGCATATTTTTCATTTTTTTTGTACTCGTTCATAAATGCTCTGTTACTAGTTCTTTGAATTCATCTCTAATACAGGCACCGTTGCTTAATGTCAATTAATAGAGTTGTGTGAGGACGAGGAGTTAAAGGCTGAGTGTGTGTGAGAGAGAGAGAGAGAGAGACTTCCATACACAGAGAGAGAGAGAGGGAGATACATTCCAGATGGTGGAATGATGAGGTGG
>NW_015576622.1:0-237 GCF_001515605.1 Sinocyclocheilus anshuiensis | reverse complement strand
ATTTGACCACACCCCTTTTCTAAATTACCCCGTTAAAGATAACCAGAGGACAAAATTCAACATTTTTTTTATAATTATTGATCTAAAGAGTCCAGAGAATATCGCTGCAGTGGTTTGATCGAGATTGCGTGAAAAACCTAGGACTAGTTCGCAAAAGTAGGTTTTGAACATACTTGTGAATAATTAATGAATGATTTGACTGACAGCAATGGTTCTTGAGGCAAAGTTGTGCATTAT
>NW_015576621.1:0-237 GCF_001515605.1 Sinocyclocheilus anshuiensis | reverse complement strand
TCAGGCTCCTTAAAGGACATCAACCATTGGAGCGCCGCATGGTCTGTCCTTATCGTGAATAGTGTGCCACACAGGTAGTATTTGAAGTGCCTCACTGCCATTACCACTGCAAGGAGCTCACGTCTGGTGACACAATAGCGCCTCTCACTCTTGTTAAAGACCCTGCTAAAGTATGCCACCACCCTTTCTCCGTCAGGCCCTTCCTGCGATAACACCGCCCCCATGCCAACATTGCTT
>NW_015576620.1:0-237 GCF_001515605.1 Sinocyclocheilus anshuiensis | reverse complement strand
TTGCACATCTTAAATCATTTATTAATAATTTGTTAATGTTTTTGCTGTACCCAATCTAAAATGGAAACTATTCATCAATTGTCAATTTTTATAAACATTTACTAATCATTAGTACCTTTATTGGCACTGGACCTTTAGCTACTAAGTATAGCTAAATGCTTGGTAAAGACATATCACACACACATTGTAAACTGGGTGCAAAACATGTTTTTATCACCTCAACACTTATATTAGTAT
>NW_015576619.1:0-237 GCF_001515605.1 Sinocyclocheilus anshuiensis | reverse complement strand
TTTTGTGGTAACGTTTTGAGAACATTATTAGTTTGTCTAACATTTGAAAAAGGTTTAAAAAACGTACAGCTAAAACGTTTTATGAACAATGTTTTTGGGGTAACATTTTGAGAATGTTATTAGTTTGACTAACATTTAAAAAACGTTGGAAGAATGTCCAGAAAAAAAATTTCAGAAGAAAAAAAAATGTTACATGAATGACGTATAAATAACGTTTTTGTGGTAACGTTTTGAGAA
>NW_015576618.1:0-237 GCF_001515605.1 Sinocyclocheilus anshuiensis | reverse complement strand
TGTGAACAGAAAATTATACTTTAAGTATTTCCTAGATTTAATTATGTTTTTTTTCTTCATTATTTATTTCATGGATTTAATTAATTGTATTCATTTACATGACCTTTCTAGGCTTTTTCTTTTTCTTTTTTTTTTTTTTACAATTTCCGGATATTTCCAGGTTTTTTTTTCAGTAAATATAAAAATGTTCCTTAATCAGTGTTGGGGAGTAACTAGTTACATTTAACGGCGTTACGT
>NW_015576617.1:0-237 GCF_001515605.1 Sinocyclocheilus anshuiensis | reverse complement strand
CAAATGTAAAGCTCTGACCCTAAATCAAGTGGTTTTGCTTTGCAGACTCAGATCACCATGAAGGTGATTCAGGGCCTTTACAGCGGCGTCACCACAGTAGAGCTGGACACCCTGGCTGCTGAGATCACTGCCACCCTCACCACCAAACACCCTGACTATGCCATCCTGGCGGCCCGCATCGCTGTGTCCAACCTGCACAAAGAAACCAAGAAGGTCTTCAGTGGTGAGTTGCTATGC
>NW_015576616.1:0-237 GCF_001515605.1 Sinocyclocheilus anshuiensis | reverse complement strand
TTATGAAGAATGTGGCAAAGTCGTCAGCTGTTAGAGTTGATGAAGTGGGGGAGGAACAGGACAAAGGAGAGAGGAAATGCTTTTTTTGATATGCTCCAATTTTGTGAAGAGATATGACCAGTGTTGTGCTGAATTCAGACTCTTTGCCATTTGTGTCTCGAGTCAACACTGATCCACAAATTAATACAATAATTCAATCAGAATCAGAATCAGAATGAGCTTTATTGCCAGGTATGT
>NW_015576615.1:0-237 GCF_001515605.1 Sinocyclocheilus anshuiensis | reverse complement strand
GCTGCCCTCTCATTCATTGATCTGCTAACCGCTATGTTATGCTCAAGTGTTCTGATAATAATAGCTTTCTAGGACTAAAAATTATTTGGATAATTGGTGTAAAAAAAATAAAATAAATTTCTTAATAGCCCTACTGTTAGACCTACCTAAAAAACTAAAAAGCAATTTACTTCGTACTTAAGTTATTCGTTATTTTTTATTTGTGCTATCATTAGTAATTTGTTTATTTGTTCTTAT
>NW_015576614.1:0-237 GCF_001515605.1 Sinocyclocheilus anshuiensis | reverse complement strand
TTTAAATTGCAATAATATTTCACAAAATAACAGGGTTTTTTTCTGCATTTTTGGTCAAATGAATACAGCCTTCATGAGCACAAGAAACCTTTGGTAAAAAATATGAAAAATCGTACTGATCCCAAACTTTTGAACGGTAGTGTACATTGCAAGGGAAAGTCTGCACCCTCATTACCTCACAGTCTACTTCTGGCCCGCCACACATTTTATTTAGGTGTCCGGTTATCAAAATCTGTG
>NW_015576613.1:0-237 GCF_001515605.1 Sinocyclocheilus anshuiensis | reverse complement strand
AGGACATCAAGGTAGTCAAACTTAAAGGGATATTTATAAAAAAAAAAAAATTGGGGTCCCACTTTATATTAGGTGGCCTTAACTACTACGTACTTGCATAAAAAATTAGTACAATGTACTTATTGTATTTGTATTGTATTGCAAAACACTTGCTGCTATTGAGGTGGGATAGGGGTAAGGTTAGGGACAGGCTTGGTGGTATGGGTAGGTTTAAGGGTGGGTTAAGGTGTAAGGGAT
>NW_015576612.1:0-237 GCF_001515605.1 Sinocyclocheilus anshuiensis | reverse complement strand
TAAACTAAGGTTTTGCCTGTGTATTTTAATCACGATTCAAACAAACATGCTGCATACATGTTATTTAGATTGTAAAATGTTGAAATTTGAAACGAACAAAATGGTCTGACTTTACCTTTGTGATACTACATAAAAAAACAGCAGAGGCTGAATGAGACGCAAATGTCACTCTCTAACAGCAGGTGGCGCTTAAACAGCAGGTGTTTATAGGCTGCTGCCCCTTTAAGACCGAATGCA
>NW_015576611.1:0-237 GCF_001515605.1 Sinocyclocheilus anshuiensis | reverse complement strand
CCCCTCGAATTGCCTGATCCGCCAACGGGTACCGCCCTGGAGGCCTTCCGTGCCATGTAAGCCTGTCCGTAGAGGCCCCCAGAGCGCCCACCGGGGAGGTAGTGTCAGCCCTGTGTTCCCGTGTTTGTGTTTTTCTCCTAATGTGCTCCGTGACCTAGTTTCTCCCTCATGTTGATTGTGTTCACTGATTTCAGGTGTGTCTTGTCATTAGTCCCTCATTATCCTGTGTATTTAAGC
>NW_015576610.1:0-237 GCF_001515605.1 Sinocyclocheilus anshuiensis | reverse complement strand
ATGCTGTGGTTATTTTAACAGTTTCCTTCGTATATTCGGTTCAACGGCATTGTTAAAACACATTTATCATTCAGTGGAACTGTGCGCTTTAGACACTTTCATTTTTTCTCTGTCCATGCAATAATTGCGCAGCCTTCGACTGCTCAGGTAATGTCGTCGGCAGAGGTGGACTTACCCATTAGGCAAAGGTAAGCAACCGCCTTGGGCCCCCAAAAGCCAAGGGCCCCCTAAAATGCT
>NW_015576609.1:0-237 GCF_001515605.1 Sinocyclocheilus anshuiensis | reverse complement strand
AGCGACTTAAGACTGCTTTTGTGCTCCAGGGTCACATATTAGATAAATAGCTATCTATTAACCTAGCATAACATGATTTCAACATCATGGTGGGATAGCAAGTAATTAACCTGTATTCAACACTGTCATCAAAGTCATTGTAAGAAAAAATGATCAAACAAATCGACAGAGAAAGGACTTTTTTAAAGCAAAAGGATCTTTCACTGTTGCTTAGACGTAGACCAGTGGCGCTGCTGT
>NW_015576608.1:0-237 GCF_001515605.1 Sinocyclocheilus anshuiensis | reverse complement strand
CAGCTCTACTTTCACCTTACCCTGCTTCTGAACACATGTGACAGACCGCACTTGCTCTGCCGCGCTGCAGGGTCCAAACTCACCGACCTCCCAGCTACAACACATGCACAAAATAAACAAAGACCCTGTCAAAATCACACCTTCAGTCCTTGCAGGTGTCATAATATTATTTATAATGAAATGTTGACTGTCGACAATAACGCAACAATCATAAGTACTCTTTTGAAACATAAAAGG
>NW_015576607.1:0-237 GCF_001515605.1 Sinocyclocheilus anshuiensis | reverse complement strand
AGAACCAATCGCAGCCTCCAGCAAATTATCTCAAGGAACCGCCCACATACACAGAGAGAACACAAGAGGGCAGAATGGAAACAACTAACAAATTACTTATTGGCTCATAACAACAACTTCAAT
Organism: Sinocyclocheilus anshuiensis; assembly: GCF_001515605.1. NCBI lineage: Eukaryota > Metazoa > Chordata > Actinopteri > Cypriniformes > Cyprinidae > Sinocyclocheilus > Sinocyclocheilus anshuiensis. Next base: position 114 of record NW_015576607.1, on the reverse strand, counting down.
AAAATTTAAGTAAATACATTTTTTGTTCCTGTTTTATTTATGTCGATGTCACAGGTTACAGACGATCTTCGCATGCTCGTGACTCTTTAGCTCCGCCCACGGCACGCCTCCAGG
>NW_015576606.1:0-237 GCF_001515605.1 Sinocyclocheilus anshuiensis | reverse complement strand
ACGAATCGCTTTACAGACGGGTGTGAATGAATCAACGAATCGCTGTACAGACAGGAGTGAATAAATCAACGAATCGCTGTACAGACGGGTGTGAATTAATCAACGAATCGCTTTACAGACAGGTGTGAATTAATCAATGAATCGCTGTACAGACGGGTGTGAATGAATCAACGAATCACTGTGCAGACGGGTGTGAATGAATCAACGAATCGCTGTAGAGACGGGAGTGAATGAATC
>NW_015576605.1:0-237 GCF_001515605.1 Sinocyclocheilus anshuiensis | reverse complement strand
CAGATCATTAAGCATATAAATCGTCAGTTTGTTGTTTTACACACAGACATTATTACATACGCGACATAGTCGTGAGATGCTTAAGAAATATTTAGACGCGTAACACAAACCATAATAATAACAAAAGACAACACTTTATTTAACCTTTTCTGACAAGTGTGCGCGCTGCAAACGCAAGCATTTTTGACTATAGTTTCTGTCCAGTCCGCTCGTTTTATCGCATTTAACCACAGCTGT
>NW_015576604.1:0-231 GCF_001515605.1 Sinocyclocheilus anshuiensis | reverse complement strand
GTTTACGCAGAAAATCCTGAGAATGCCCATTTCCCATAAATTGTAAGTAAAAATGAAATTTTAATCATATTTAACCAGAATATAAAATAAAATATATTAAAAATATTAAAAACAAATATGAAATATTAAAAAAGTCTTGTATACAGTATATAGTTTATGTACATATCTACAGATCCATATCTACAGTATGATATGTGTGTGTGTGTGTGTGTGTGTGTGTGTGTGTGTGTG
>NW_015576603.1:0-237 GCF_001515605.1 Sinocyclocheilus anshuiensis | reverse complement strand
CTCTTTCTGTTGCTTAGCACGATGCTTCAAACAAGTATCACAGGTTGACACCATCCGATCAATGTCATCATTTATTCCAGGCCAATAGATTGCAGTTCTAGCCCTCCTTTTGCATTTTTCTGCTCCAAGGTGCCCCTCATGCAGCTTTTTTAACATCTCTTGTTGCAGTGACTGAGGGATAACGATCCTGTTCTGTCTCAACAGAAGTCCTTTGACCACACTCAGCTCTGATCTGAT
>NW_015576602.1:0-237 GCF_001515605.1 Sinocyclocheilus anshuiensis | reverse complement strand
ACGCCTTTATCCTAAGCGAATCACAAATGAGCAAATTTACAAATATATTTTTTTATCAATTTAATAAATAGAAAACGAGCGGGCGGAATAGAGTGTAGACGGAAGAGAATTACTAAGAAACGATCTTGTATCTGATATAAACTAGGATAGTATAATATCATAACGTAAACGATTCGAATGAAGACGAAGGGTTAAAGCGATATTTTATTAAATCAAGCAAATTCTCAGAAATATTGT
>NW_015576601.1:0-237 GCF_001515605.1 Sinocyclocheilus anshuiensis | reverse complement strand
AGCAACTAAGTTACAGAAAAACTACCCAGCACCTGGGTAAAAAATAGTAAAAATAACCCAATAAAATGACCGAACAAGTTGAACCCAGCATTTGGGTTAAAAAAAATAACCCAGCAATTTTTAGAGTGTGTGTATTACTTTTCCTTCTTGTCACTGATTTTACAAATTCACCACTGGCGCACACTGACAGGTAGAATTCTAATTTATGTTTTGTACGCTTACACTACAAGCACTTAC
>NW_015576600.1:0-237 GCF_001515605.1 Sinocyclocheilus anshuiensis | reverse complement strand
AAGATCAAATATCAAACATGTTCAGCTGTCGTGATACACACAAAATGCATTCATTTGTTTGTTCCTCTAAATTTCTTCCTAACTCAAGTTGAATAACATCAATGCAAAAAAACACATTGCCGATCCTTTGTAATTTGCATTTTAAGGCATGTCTTTAAGTCTGCAAATGTGTTCTTTTTGTAAATAAACCTCCACGCCAGATTTCCACCTCACCTCAGGGGCAACAAAGCAACGTGT
>NW_015576599.1:0-237 GCF_001515605.1 Sinocyclocheilus anshuiensis | reverse complement strand
CGCTTTGGATAAAAGCATCTGCGAAATGACTAAATGTAAATGTAAAAGTAAATATAAACATAACCACTTCAAAATTTAGGGTGAATTGAGCATTTAGGGTGGTGTTTCCACATCTACCAGTAGGGGCTAATGAGGCTATGCTAACCAGCCAAACCATAACCCCGTTTGTGGCTAGAAGGGATGCAGCAAAACCCGGAAGCTAACAATAAATTAAATTTTCTACCTATTAGATTGTGT
>NW_015576598.1:0-235 GCF_001515605.1 Sinocyclocheilus anshuiensis | reverse complement strand
GGGAAATGGAGATTTGTGGTGGACAGTGATGATATGGCCTCTTGATCTGTTTGAACACTGCCTGCCAAATGTAAAGCAGCGGATGTTTAGGGAAGGGAATTGCTCTCCCCAGCCAGTCATTACGAAATTCACTGCTGGAGCGGTAAACTGGAGGCTTTATTCCCGTCACTCTCACTGAAATCTATTACGAACACTAGCACACACACACACACACACACACACACACACACACACA
>NW_015576597.1:0-237 GCF_001515605.1 Sinocyclocheilus anshuiensis | reverse complement strand
ATGTTATGCCGTTTGGACTTAAGAATGCTCCTGCAACCTTTCAAATGTTGATGGAACGAGTTCTCGGAGAACTTTGTGGTACCATCTGTTTTGTGTACTCATAATTTTGTGACATAATTATCTATTCCCCAACCATTGAACGACATTTTCAAGATGTGCAAGCTGTCCTGGACAAGCTTCGAGGGGCAAATCTTACAGTTAACATGCAAAAGAGTCATTTTTTTCGTACCTCCTTAA
>NW_015576596.1:0-237 GCF_001515605.1 Sinocyclocheilus anshuiensis | reverse complement strand
TACACTCAGTATATATGTCTTAGTAACATTTCAATACTTTTTGGGGGACAAAACATAATGAAATGCAATTCAGAAGCCTCAAAAGCATGTTAAATTCTATTTTTTTATATAAATTTTAACATGATTTTTTCTAACAAATGATGTATGGATAATCAAGCAAGTCTAAGTTGCTTCATTCCAGTAAATGTTCATCTTAAAATTACACTAACAATATAAAAATGACTCTTATGTTTACTT
>NW_015576595.1:0-237 GCF_001515605.1 Sinocyclocheilus anshuiensis | reverse complement strand
AAGTGATAGAAAAGTGTTTATTACATTTGAAATATAGATATTTTTCTGACAGAAAATGCATGGATTCGCTACAGGAGGCCTTCATTCACCCACCGGAGCCATGTGAGGCAGGTTTTATTACGGATGTGCATGCTTTATTTAACGTGTTTTGGACTGTTGAACAGAAACACTACAATGATAGAGCTTTGAAGTGCCAGGACCATTTTTAATATAACTCTGATTGGATTCGTCTGAAAG
>NW_015576594.1:0-237 GCF_001515605.1 Sinocyclocheilus anshuiensis | reverse complement strand
GCCGGTCACAAACTACATATGGACCAAAACGAAAAGCTTGTGGATTTTGGGGTTACTGAAGTTGTTGCCTCTGATGGTTTCAGTGGGGAAATTTTAGGATTTTCTGTAATGCCGATCAAGAATAATCTTATCATTTATGACGAAGTGTACAGAGAAATCTGCTTGAGTCATGGCCTTTTTGATCAGCTAAGAGTTGATCACGGACGTGAATTTTATTTATGTCTGTATCAACAAGAT
>NW_015576593.1:0-237 GCF_001515605.1 Sinocyclocheilus anshuiensis | reverse complement strand
AATCTTTCTAAATCCATGCTATGGTAAGTGCACACGCTAAGCTTCCGTGCACTTTCTAAAATCCACATTGTGGTAAGTGTGCATGCTAAAGCACTCTGCGCACTTTCTAAAATCCTGTATGGTAACGGTAACGCGCTGTCAGCCTCGTTCCCTTTCTCTGAGTTGGCTTAGGTCCCGGTACTCGCCTTGGGTTCCACTCAACTAATGTATCTCTGTTGATACATTCTGAGCAGGGTG
>NW_015576592.1:0-237 GCF_001515605.1 Sinocyclocheilus anshuiensis | reverse complement strand
TTGTCACCTAAATGTTTGTTATGAAATATATTTGTTACCTTAAAATCCACTATATTTGCAAGCCCTAAAATTCGCAAATATAGTGGTTTTTTTCTTTTCTCAGGCTATAATAATAATAAAAATAGCCAAACACATCCTAGTTTGTACAGATGTTCAACTCATGAGTCTTGTTTAGCATAGGGATGTATTTTCTTCAGCTTGTCTAGTCTGTGAAATGCTTTTTGACAGCCCTTTATA
>NW_015576591.1:0-237 GCF_001515605.1 Sinocyclocheilus anshuiensis | reverse complement strand
TGTTGTAGCTTTTTATTAAATCTTTCCATTTTATTTTAATTTTAGTTTAATTTAATTAAATTTTAATTTGAGTGTTTTTGTCATTTTTATATTATTTTTAATTTTTTATTTCAGTTGTAATTTTGGTTATTTTAATACATCAAGTTAAACTAAATGAAAATGAAAATGTTTCCTTGGCAAAATAAACATTTAGTTTTTGTTAAAGGGGTCATATGATGCTGCTAAAAAGAACATTAT
>NW_015576590.1:0-236 GCF_001515605.1 Sinocyclocheilus anshuiensis | reverse complement strand
ACAGATACTACTTAAAATTGAGAAGTACAGTGATGAACTGCTCTTCTGAAGATCCCACATGTGAGGAGTTCACTTAAAAAACAAAACTCACGGCATATGAAGGCATATCAGTGAACGCTCTCGAGATTTCTGTGCCAAGCTTCAGTGTCCTGTTTGGTCCATCTCCACACTTATATATTATATGGCTCTGAAGCAGGAGAGAGAGAGAAGAGAGAGAGAGAGAGAGAGAGAGAGAG
>NW_015576589.1:0-237 GCF_001515605.1 Sinocyclocheilus anshuiensis | reverse complement strand
TAATGAATATTGTAATTCCCTATTTTTCTTTACATTACTATTATCATCAATATTGGACTATTTTAATTATTGGTGTATGAGTGCAGAAAGTTATTTCGTGTATTTCTCAGTTCAGACAATCACATAATAACATTTTCATGTCAGTTTCTGCCCTTTATAAATCCAGATTTGTTCCTCACTTTTGATGCATGATGAATTAATGGAATTTAGGATCAAATCTAATTGCATGTGCATCTT
>NW_015576588.1:0-236 GCF_001515605.1 Sinocyclocheilus anshuiensis | reverse complement strand
GCTGGAGATTTACTACTAATCACAGGAGCGCCTTTACTGACGAGAGCCCTACTTCATATGCGCCCTTATCTGTCTCAGAATGATGGACACTTGATGACCCTGAATACTATGTACCATGTACTAAACTTAACATATATAAAGATAATCCTAGTTGATGATATTTCACCAATTAATTTCATTAATGAGCATTGAAATTATTAAAGGGGTCATATGATGCTTTTTTAAAGATCATTATT
>NW_015576587.1:0-237 GCF_001515605.1 Sinocyclocheilus anshuiensis | reverse complement strand
TATGCACAATTCAGAATAAATACTGGATTATAATTGCTGATGCATTAATGAAACCAATCCTTTTTTAATTATTACATTTTTCATGTTTTTTTTATTATATTGCTATACTTTGTTACTTTTTGTCAATAATGTATATGCTATGTCAATAACATCATTTGTATCCATGGTAGTTTCCTTACCATGAAAACAACGAAGTGGTTCATTACATGGGCTCACTGGGTAACTAGTTTGTAGGTG
>NW_015576586.1:0-237 GCF_001515605.1 Sinocyclocheilus anshuiensis | reverse complement strand
TTTTTTCAACAGGGTTAACAGTTATTCCTTCACCGTGGATGAGTAGTCCTCTTCGGAGATCTGGTTTTCTAAAATGGCCACAACAAATTGCGTGTTTCAAAATTAACCCAGTTCGTCACGTGGTATCTGCTTGTGTAACTGGGTTGTCTCTGCGTTGTGTTGTGTAAAACTCAGGATGGATACCAATTTGCTCTTGAAGACAGACTTTTATTCTGTTGACAACATATTAAACAGCGG
>NW_015576585.1:0-237 GCF_001515605.1 Sinocyclocheilus anshuiensis | reverse complement strand
ACAAATTAAATTTTGATCTACACATTTACTATAGTCTGAAATATTCTTTAGTTTTTTTCCAGTCCTGTAATTTGAAGACTAGATACTGGAGTTTATCTTTAATTAAGAATATCACAAATGCTCTTTAATTTATCATGAATTGAAAGCACTTCACAGTTGTTTACATTTAGATATAATACTAGATATAAAGCTGAACTGTATTGATAGCAGTTTTGGGCTTTTGATAGCTCTGCAATT
>NW_015576584.1:0-237 GCF_001515605.1 Sinocyclocheilus anshuiensis | reverse complement strand
ATTAAATAAAACCACACAAAATAGATTTATGCAGAGTGGCAATTTAAATAGTATATTTAATACTCACAAAATTTGAATAAACATGTTTTTAGTTTTATAAAATTGTGCCAATCTGTAGAACAATGACAAAATCAACATCGCATCAGGTTATATTTTTGCCCAAAAACATTACATGATATTAAATTACCAAAATAAAAAGAGCAAAATTCACTAATCAATTGCACCCTCCCAAAGCAC
>NW_015576583.1:0-237 GCF_001515605.1 Sinocyclocheilus anshuiensis | reverse complement strand
TGTGGAAGAATTGACAATAAAGCAGACTTGACTTGACTTAAACTACACAATGGTCGCCTGACTTCCACATCACAACTATTAAGCTTCTCTTTCAGTCTTTATTTAAACATTTTCCCTTAAATATTGAAATAGAATAGCTTGAAAGAGTGCAATTTCACCTATTTGGTAAATCACTTTCTTGGTGTGAAGATGTTTAAAGGGATAGTTCATCCAAAAATGAAAATTCTGTCATTAATT
>NW_015576582.1:0-237 GCF_001515605.1 Sinocyclocheilus anshuiensis | reverse complement strand
GGATTTTTTTAAGTAGAAAAACTCAAATAGCATTTTCTATCTAAAATGTAATCTTTGTTTACAATTTAGATTTTTTACAGTGTACCTGGTAATTTGCATTACAAACAACATCAAAGCAAGTTTACATCCCGATTACCAAAAAATATGATTAATGTAAACAATAGCCTTTGTTTGCATAGTAAAACAAATAATTTTCTGTCATATTTCCTTTGGATTGTCATCTGTTCGAGACAAATT
>NW_015576581.1:0-237 GCF_001515605.1 Sinocyclocheilus anshuiensis | reverse complement strand
CACAAGTGAATCATTTAGAGGATTCCTGTCACCGAAATTGATGAGATGCTGAAAATCATTATGTTCACCTGCCAAAGTATACTGTTATATTTCTGTTATATGACTATTTATCTGCTGTTTAAAAGTTTGGGGTCGGTCTATTTTTTAATGTTCTTGAAGTCTCTTCTGCTCACCAAGGCTGTGTTTATTTGTTAAAAAATACAGTAAAATCAGTAAAATTGTGAAATATTATTACAA
>NW_015576580.1:0-237 GCF_001515605.1 Sinocyclocheilus anshuiensis | reverse complement strand
TTTACTTGTACTTAAGTAAAATTTCATTAATGTAATGGTAATTTTACTTGAGTAGAATATTTTCGTACTCTTTCCACCTCTGAAGTAGACTAATAGTGTAATCTATTAACTACACATAAAAACCCGTCTTTTCACTTAAGTAGCTACCAGATATGGGTGTCGTGCCATAAAATATTTTTAATATGACTGACGTTGTATTTAATGTGAATTTAATAACAATATTGTAAGTTACTAATT
>NW_015576579.1:0-237 GCF_001515605.1 Sinocyclocheilus anshuiensis | reverse complement strand
TCAGTCAAAGGCTGCTTCTGCTTTATGCAGGCAAGCTTGTCTGACGCCCCTGAAATTGCAAAGAAGGATATTCAGTAGGATGTGGAGCACGCCACATGCTGCATGTAATGAGTGTACCAGGCCCAGTGTCCCAATGTCACCAGTTGAGCAAGCCAAGCTTACTCTGGCCTCTGGAGAGAATGCATTGTGCCCCTCTACTTTCCTCAAAAATAAGAGTAATAACACATAAGAGTAATT
>NW_015576578.1:0-237 GCF_001515605.1 Sinocyclocheilus anshuiensis | reverse complement strand
GCCTCTAATTGATATCCTGTTATAAATCTGTACACTAACGTTAAACGAGGTGAAATAAACCATGCATACGAGTCGATATTCTACTGATTTGTGCTTATTGGTGAAAGAGCAACTTCTGACGAAATCTAAAAATACATTTCACAAATAACAACAATCATTGCAGTTAAAATTGAGCAAAATAATAATTTTTAGCATTTTAACCATTATACAGTAAGACGAAAATATGACGAAAATGTG
>NW_015576577.1:0-237 GCF_001515605.1 Sinocyclocheilus anshuiensis | reverse complement strand
TCCCCTTGATTCTGGTTACCACAGTTGCAGCTTTTTACAAAAAAATTAATAAATAAATAAATAATAATAATTCCATTAAATACATTTTACAGTGTGTAATTTAACCACAAAAGGATGAGATTTATGTCTGTAATAATAATAAAAAAAAAAAAACATTACTCTGTTTGGTCTATTATTACTTCTGTCACCATGAGAGTATTAGTAGACTGTTTGCTTAATATCTGCTAACTCTTTATT
>NW_015576576.1:0-237 GCF_001515605.1 Sinocyclocheilus anshuiensis | reverse complement strand
GCCACAGTCCTCATACAAGTATTGAATGTATTTCTGACAAAGCTGGAGGGAGACAGTATTTCATCTTCTAGTGGAGCACGTGCTGAGAAAGGAAGGGGATCATGGACATAACAATATCAATGCCACAGCAGATCTGAAACTAGCAAAAACATTCGTCTTCAGTTGAGGTAAACACATAGAATATCTAACATGAAACAATTAATAGACTGAACTCTGTACGAAGTTTCTTACAATATT
>NW_015576575.1:0-237 GCF_001515605.1 Sinocyclocheilus anshuiensis | reverse complement strand
AATGTAGACCTTCGTTTATGTGTTTTTGACTTACACTGTACATGACGTGAGAACAGTTCGCTATTTATGCTTGTACGTTAGCATTGACACTAAATTTAATGTTAATTTTAGCCAGAGATACCTTGCTGAAGCACAAGACGACATTAACGTTCTGCTTGAGCAGATGAAAATTGTAATTTAATGAGAGTATGGCAACCAGAAAATGAACGTTTTCGTCTTCATTGGGATTGGGGGTGA
>NW_015576574.1:0-237 GCF_001515605.1 Sinocyclocheilus anshuiensis | reverse complement strand
GATTGCATTGCAGGCTGATTTAAGGTGTGCCCCTAAATTTTCTGCATGTGCTCCTAAAAATTTTCAGTCAGGGCCTACAGTGCTCCTAGTAAAAAATTGTTAGTCTGGAGCCCTGACCTGTAGCATTAAAAGTGATAGATTTTTGTCTTTAACATTTCATTTTTATTTATTTTAACAAAGTAACATAGAATTTTAGTATTAGAAATTTATTCTGGCTATTTCTGACTAGAAATTATT
>NW_015576573.1:0-237 GCF_001515605.1 Sinocyclocheilus anshuiensis | reverse complement strand
TTAAAATTAATATTTCAGTTAGTTGTCAAGATAGCATTTTAATTTCATTTTTTTGATTGAGTTCAAGTTTTTTATATTAAGTTTTTTTCTAATATTTAGATTTTAAATTAGTTCAATTACTGAAAAAAAAAATTTTTTTTTTTGATTTTTAGGTTTAGTTTTAGTTAACAATAACAAAACTGATCTGGCTTGTTTCTCTCTCTCATTGAATTCAACATAAAATATAATCTGCCCGTT
>NW_015576572.1:0-237 GCF_001515605.1 Sinocyclocheilus anshuiensis | reverse complement strand
ATGGACCTGGCCCTCCATCCCTCCCCCTGTTCCGCCTCTGCTCCAACTCCCTACTGAACTCAAGTCTGTTCCTGTTGAGGCGCGTCCTGAAGCTGCTTCTTAGGTGGGGGGGCTCTGTTACGATCGCCAGCTGGAGTGCCCATTAGCTCTGCTAGAGGGCACACCATCCCTTACCGTTACCACTTACCCCGGACTCCATTTCCCAGGTTCCCTCTGCCCAGGAACTCATTATCAGTT
>NW_015576571.1:0-237 GCF_001515605.1 Sinocyclocheilus anshuiensis | reverse complement strand
TAGGTCAGCAAACTCATCATATCCATACCTCTTGGGTGGTTTTCTAATTCTGCCGCCGTCTTTGGCAGTTTCATCAACAGTAGCATCAACTGATGTTTTCTCATCAGTTTTCATGATAACTTCGTTTTCCGAGCAAGAAATGTCCACTTCTTGTTTCAAGTCAAAGTCCGACTCATTGAAGATCACATCCCGACGAATTAGTATCCTTCTTTTTTCTTCATCAAACAAGCGGTAGCC
>NW_015576570.1:0-237 GCF_001515605.1 Sinocyclocheilus anshuiensis | reverse complement strand
AACCGATCACCGGTGATCACCGCGAGATGCATGCCGGTTAGAAATGTGTCCGAGTTACGTCCGACTTCCTCTGATGTCACGCTGACGTGTGCAAAAAAAAACTCTCCACCGACTGCGCTGACCTAAAGCATGATGGGAAACGACTGACTGACGACACAGCTTCATGCTCATTGGTTCAGACACCTGTGATGCTGCGTTCTCTTCTAAAATGTTTTATTTCTTTATCTGGTTTCATGT
>NW_015576569.1:0-237 GCF_001515605.1 Sinocyclocheilus anshuiensis | reverse complement strand
AAAAAAATAAATATTTTATGTTGCATGCCAAATGAGCATTAACCAATGTCAGAGAACTGTGAGCATGCAAACGTGATACTTAATTATTAAAATATTTATTTTAAAATCTCAGGAGTACGTAAAGGGCTCCTTGATTATGATTTCACTTTTTTAACTTTAGTTCATGTGTAATGTTCCCGTTTGAGCAGAGATACAACATCTGCAAAGTTCAATGCAAAGATATTTTGTTTTACAGAA
>NW_015576568.1:0-237 GCF_001515605.1 Sinocyclocheilus anshuiensis | reverse complement strand
TTTTTTTACAAGAAACTCACACGGATGTAAATAATCAGGTCCAGTGGAAGAGTGAATGGAATGGACAAGTTGTTTTAAGTCATGGTTTTAGTAATAGTGCTGGAGTTGCAATTCTTTTTGGAGTTGAATTTAAAGAACAGAATGTGAGCGTTTTTGATGTCCTACCTGGTAGAATGCTAAGAGTGGATGTTACTTTACATGGTCTTAATTTTTCACTCTTTAATGTATATGCCCCAA
>NW_015576567.1:0-237 GCF_001515605.1 Sinocyclocheilus anshuiensis | reverse complement strand
ATCCCGACCCAGCATCGTGCTCTGCCAAGAAGTTTTGTTTCAGCCAAATTGCCATGTTTCAAAGACGATATTTGTTACAGGAAGGCATTTTTTTGCCATTATTTTTTCTGCTCCCTCAAATCAGTTAGATTGAGGGAAATGTTCAAGATAACCTCTTCAGTAGTGTACCTCAGGATCATCGGGTGTTTCGGCCTTAGGGTTAGGGTTAGGTATATAGATAAAAACGAGTTTCACCCT
>NW_015576566.1:0-237 GCF_001515605.1 Sinocyclocheilus anshuiensis | reverse complement strand
TGTTGCGCTTGTTTCTGTTGTGTTGTGCTAATTTTGTTGTGTTGCGAATTGTTTCTTTTGCGTTGCACTAATTTCGATGTGTTTGTATCTGTTGTATTGTGGCTTGTTTCCATTGTGCTGCGGCTAGTTTCCATTGTGTTGTGCTAATTTTGTTGTGTTGCGACTTGTTTTCATTGTGTTGCACAAATTTCTCTGTGTTGTGGCTTGTTTCTGTTGTGTTGCAACTTGTTTTTGTTG
>NW_015576565.1:0-237 GCF_001515605.1 Sinocyclocheilus anshuiensis | reverse complement strand
AAGTGGCTCCGGCCCAACAGAAGCTTTCTGTATCATGGGACGAGGACTTTCCTGACCTGGACCCACTCAGATGGGACAAAACTACCTGCCTCAGGAGGTAGGTTTGTGTCTTAGGAAACAAACCCCCAAAAAAACCTATGAAAACAAAATGTTTTCTGGATATTAACTCATTAAGGTTGTCAGTATGATAGCATACTTATAAAGTTGACGTAAATGCTAATAAAACAGCATATAACA
>NW_015576564.1:0-237 GCF_001515605.1 Sinocyclocheilus anshuiensis | reverse complement strand
GGGTTGTTCGGGCTCAGACCTGGACCTTTGTGGAATGAAGGTTTTAAACCCTCATGTGGTGTTCGGGTCGTTTTTGCTCTGAAAAAAAAGTATTTTTTCCGAAGATACTAGTTAATGTTATCGCATTGGACTGAAATGTTGTGACTTTGTTAACAAAGGGTATAACTACTTCTAAAAAATTTTTTGATAATATTCATACTTTTCTGGGGGAGATTTTTCACCTTGTTACACCCGTGA
>NW_015576563.1:0-237 GCF_001515605.1 Sinocyclocheilus anshuiensis | reverse complement strand
CTGACAGCTCTTGAGGTTTAATGCTGTCAAAACTACAAAATAAAGCCATTAGGATTCAGCCTTACCTTGATTGGTCGATGTAAGTCTGGTTCTTTGATGCGAAGCACAATCTGCCCGGCAACAGTGACCCCATAAAACAGGTAGTTGATGAAGCCAACATAGTTGATAAGGGTGTATATGTCACTGGTGCAAAACATCAGCAGAGTTGATATACACTATCAAATAAACCAGTATTTG
>NW_015576562.1:0-237 GCF_001515605.1 Sinocyclocheilus anshuiensis | reverse complement strand
TTTTCACAGATCAACAAACTACCACAGCAAATACACACTGGATTTCTGCCTTTTGTTCTGTGTGATTAGATATAATGTAAGGGAGTTTATGTGATTTGGAAAGCCTTATATCATTTGTTCTAGCATATTTAAATTTTTGTAGCATTTATGTTTGCATAGACACTAAAATGCATTAATAATGTATTGACAAACATGAACATTTCTATGCATGAACACATTTAGAGACATACAAATGTT
>NW_015576561.1:0-237 GCF_001515605.1 Sinocyclocheilus anshuiensis | reverse complement strand
CACTGGGAAAGAAGCTTTGCAACATATGTGGGCTTGATCTCTGTTCATGTGCTCTGAAGCAGTAACACAGCATTAGCGCTCATAGAAGCTCTAAAGCACGCAGGCTCTGCACTGAAGCTCTGACATGACTTGCTGTTTCTAGAACTTGTAAAACACTGAAAAGCCTCTTTCTGCATTGCAAATTTCATTTTCATTTCATTTCATAAATTAGAAACATCCTTCATGTGGGCAAGCTTT
>NW_015576560.1:0-237 GCF_001515605.1 Sinocyclocheilus anshuiensis | reverse complement strand
CAAAAATCATTCTAATATGCTGATTAGCTGCTCAAGAATTTTTTTTTGTATTATTATCAATGTTGAAAACAGTTGTTCTACTAATGTTTTTGTGGAAACCGTGATACATTTTTTTAGGATCCTTTGATGAATAGAAAGTCCAAAAGAACATAATTTATTTGAAATAGAAATCTTTTGAAACAATGTAAAATATTTTCAGTGCATCCTTGCTAAATAAAAGTATGAATTTCTTAAAAA
>NW_015576559.1:0-237 GCF_001515605.1 Sinocyclocheilus anshuiensis | reverse complement strand
ATACTTTTATTTAGCATGGATGCATTAAATTGATCAAAAGTGATGTTAAAGACATTTATGTTACAAAATATTTCTATTTTAGATAAATGCCGTCCTTCTGAACTTTCTAGTCATCAAAGAAACCTAAAATAAACCTCCTCTGCTGTTTTCAACATAATAGCAATAATAATAATAATGTTTTTTTTTGTTGTTTTTTTTGAGCAGCAAATCAGCATATTAGAACGATTTCTGAAGGAT
>NW_015576558.1:0-237 GCF_001515605.1 Sinocyclocheilus anshuiensis | reverse complement strand
TCTGTAATATGTTGAAAGGTCTAAATTCAATTTTAAAAATGTAATTAAATTATTAAAGAAATTATAACTTTATATAATTATATTATTATTCTAGTAAAAAAATTCAAAGCTGTAAATAAAACAAAGATTATTGGAGTACATTTTTACAAGAAAATACTATTTCAGTCTGTCTACTTTAAAATTTCATATTTAATTCAATGTGTTCCTTTAATTATTTGTGAAATTTACTAGCAATTT
>NW_015576557.1:0-237 GCF_001515605.1 Sinocyclocheilus anshuiensis | reverse complement strand
TTATTATTATTGGAATTTTAAAATAACTATTTTTTTATTTTAATTTAAAACAATTATTTTCCTGTGATGGCAAAGCTCATTTTGTGTCCCATGATCCTTAAGAAATCAGTCTAATATGCTGATTTGGTGATCAAGGAACATTTCTTATTATCAATTGTGCTGCTTAATATTTTTGTGGAAACCATGATACTTTTTTAGGATTCTTAAATATAAGGTTTACAAGAACAGCATTTATTT
>NW_015576556.1:0-236 GCF_001515605.1 Sinocyclocheilus anshuiensis | reverse complement strand
GGTATCGGCCCCAAAAAACCCATATCGGTCGGGCTCTAGTGTTAAGTCATAAACGGATAAGCATAATCTGATACAGCTAGACCAGTATATGCCCAGTATCCTGATTTCGTATGGCATGGAAACACTTTAATCTGTTTTTGAAGGAGAAGTGGTAAAGTGATGTAAACTACAAACTAGTGTTGTCAAAAGACCGTATCAGGTTACTTATGTAACCATGGTTCCCTGAGTAGGGAACG
>NW_015576555.1:0-237 GCF_001515605.1 Sinocyclocheilus anshuiensis | reverse complement strand
AAAAAAGTGAGAATTGCAGTGTATACCTTTTTAATGCAGATTTATTTTTTTCATTGCATATTTTGCAAATTTCTGATTCACAGTGTCATTTTTTACTGTCAGAAAAGATGAAACCCCTTTTTTTCATTGCAACTATTTTTAAATCCAGATATCTTTGTACCGATGTAAATGATTGTAGTTATTTTGGATAGTGTTTTGCTAACAAAAGGAGAAACTTTTTCATGCATATTTCTATTT
>NW_015576554.1:0-237 GCF_001515605.1 Sinocyclocheilus anshuiensis | reverse complement strand
CTAATGCAAGCCTCCCTGCCCTCAGAGAAATTAAATCGCATTAGACAAGTCACGAGAAATGCTCAAAAATCTGCATGTTTTTCTAAAAGAGAATTGCTCTCTTTACTAGGCCATCTTAATTTTGCTTAATTTAACATCTGCTTTGCTCACAGCTTTCTATGGTTTTCTCAGAGGTGGCGAATTTACCACAATCACTGATATTTTTAATCCATCACAAGACCTCACAATTTCTGATGT
>NW_015576553.1:0-236 GCF_001515605.1 Sinocyclocheilus anshuiensis | reverse complement strand
CTGACGTGGTTGGTTGGTGTCCAAGATGTGACGCTGTTTTTGTTTTGTAGTAAATGAGTGTCTCCAGTACATTAGCATGTTTCCAATGGCTTACTCATTCAAGAAAATGAATCTCTGGATTTTGGCATTTTGAAAGGATAAAAGATCCTATCCAGGAATTTCTTCAGCATTTATTCCACTATTTATTTATTTATTTATTTATTTATTTATTCGGTTTTATTCCTGAAAATCAGCAC
>NW_015576552.1:0-237 GCF_001515605.1 Sinocyclocheilus anshuiensis | reverse complement strand
GCAGAAATTGCCAAGTATGTCTTCTGAAGAGTTTTTGTTCACTTTCAGAATCATGAAATACGAATATGTTTTGGACAGCATACCTTAAAATATCAATCGAATGAATATTTAATGATTTTATTTGGTTGAATGTCTTGAGTCTGAACTGATGACTCTGAATTTGCGTTTACCTTCTGGTAATGCAGGTATTTAGACTTCATTAATGTGATGACCTATGACTTCCATGGCTCATGGGAA
>NW_015576551.1:0-236 GCF_001515605.1 Sinocyclocheilus anshuiensis | reverse complement strand
TGTGTGTGTGTGTGTGTGTGTGTATGTGTATGTGTACGTGCGCTCGGCCATGTGTGTGTTTTAACTTTCTCTGTTTATCTATATGCAGGTATTGGAGATATAATGAAGACTTGAAAATGATAGATCCTGGTTATCCCAAGTCCATCACTGTATGGAAGGGTGTTCCTGATTCTCCGCAAGGAGCGTTTGTGGACAAAGCTAACGGTAATTTTATTATAATATTTTTTTACATTACA
>NW_015576550.1:0-237 GCF_001515605.1 Sinocyclocheilus anshuiensis | reverse complement strand
ATTAATGTATCATAAAAGTGGTCTATTTTACTTGCGCAAGCTATACAATAGCTATGTGTGAAAAACAAGTCTTTAATTATTGAAAATGTTGATGTTCCTAGATCTCCTAAAGAGAACTCTGGAGAGCTCAAAATATAAATGACAATGTTTGAACTGGAAATAAATCATTCTTTTAACTTGGGTCTTTTCAATGAATCCAACTGATTGGTTTAAATCACTGACTCAATAATCCAGTTT
>NW_015576549.1:0-237 GCF_001515605.1 Sinocyclocheilus anshuiensis | reverse complement strand
AGCCCTTTACAACACTCAAGGTGAACCAAAGTGCTTTCCAATAAATGTCATACCTGTGCCCTTCAGCAAGTAGGAAATATATAGAAATTGAATAAAGTTGTCAAGCACTAAATTCTAAATGAAATAGATGAATCCTTAAAGCTACAACAGTTATTGATTTCCTCTTTTGTTCTTAGATTTACAGATATCACTGCAGCTGGGATATTAGGTTATTTGGCTGCTATTACTTTAAGAGCT
>NW_015576548.1:0-237 GCF_001515605.1 Sinocyclocheilus anshuiensis | reverse complement strand
AGAGATTGTGCGAGGCTTGAATTGGATGTATACAGTGACCCACTAACTTGCCAGTTCTGATGGAACACAATGGAAAGTGTGTCAGAGGAGTTTCACAGTCTGGCTCCCAGAGCTGCTGTGATATTGAGCCAGAAATAAGGTGTCCAAGTGGAGCTGTTTGGATTAAGCCACTCTCTAATGTTTGTCTTTTTTCTGTCTCTCACATCCTCTTTCCTCTCTCTCGCTCTCTCTCTCTCT
>NW_015576547.1:0-237 GCF_001515605.1 Sinocyclocheilus anshuiensis | reverse complement strand
TTTTGTTTTGTTTCTGTTTTGCTTTGTTTTGTTTTGTTTTGCTTTATTTTTTGTGTGTTTTGTTTTGTTTTGCTTTGTTTTTTTGTGTGTTTTGTTTTGCTTTGTTTAGTTTAGTTTAGTTTCTGTTTTGCTTTGCTTTGTTTTGTTTTGCTTTGTTTTTTTGTGTGTTTTGTTTGTTTTGCTTTGTTTAGAGTTGTTTCTGTTCTGCTTTGTTTTGTTTTGTTTCTGTTTTGCTTT
>NW_015576546.1:0-237 GCF_001515605.1 Sinocyclocheilus anshuiensis | reverse complement strand
TAAAAAAGAATAAAAACACAAAACTAAATGACTACATCTTAAACTAAGATGAAAAAGAAAGCAAATATAAAATAAAAACAAAATTATTAAGAAAAACTACATAGTTTTAATTGAAACTACTCACAAAAATAAGTTTATAAGGTTTAAGTTACTACTCAATACATTAATTAAAGTTCACATTCTAGGGTTTAAATTTTTTTTTTCAAAACAGAAACCCTAAAATCTGAACGTTAGTTT
>NW_015576545.1:0-237 GCF_001515605.1 Sinocyclocheilus anshuiensis | reverse complement strand
AACCTATTACATATAAGAGAACATTCTGCAATACATAAGTCACTTGTATTTTCAATACATTCAGTACTCCATTTTTACCTTCCTTTAGCATTGCAGTGCTCTTTAGCTGTTTCATTGTATAGTAGTATTTGTATCAGTAGTATTGTAGTAGTATTGTGTTTTGTTAATAAAATAGTTTTTTATTAAAACTGTCTTCCCTATGTTGGTAATACAGTAAGTTACCCAGAACCAGGTGAT
>NW_015576544.1:0-237 GCF_001515605.1 Sinocyclocheilus anshuiensis | reverse complement strand
ACAAATCAGATAGATATCCGATCAGCGAAAACGCATGAAATGACCTGGTGTAAACAGGCCCTTAGTTTTATGGCGAATTGCAGATCCCAATCCACTCTGAAGGCATGGATTTCTAATTCAAACACACCTCACCAGAAACACAGCATGTGGCAATCTGTGATGAAGCAGGTTAGAGCCAATGAGTGTTCTATTTTACTGCCGTAAAACTGCCGTAAAGCTTCTTGAAGCTGCAATTTT
>NW_015576543.1:0-237 GCF_001515605.1 Sinocyclocheilus anshuiensis | reverse complement strand
GTAGCTTTGTTGTCCCCAATGTCTGCAGCTTGACCTTGTTCTTATAAACAGCCATCTTTGAAATTTTATAGATTGAACCCTTATTTTCCTCACTCAAAAATAAAAATAAAAACTCTTTTGGCATGGTCACTAGTTAGTTATTATTTGATTCCAATTACTTTTGAGCTACTACTAGCACTCTTTGCCATCCAGCTGGTCCTATTGCAAGAGGATAGTGATGACCGCAGCAGTGGTTTT
>NW_015576542.1:0-237 GCF_001515605.1 Sinocyclocheilus anshuiensis | reverse complement strand
AACCGGGGGAAAAAAAAAAAAAAAAAAAAAAGCAATCGCACGTCAAAGGCGGCGGAGTTCCAGAACACACTCACCGACTGCATAATCGCCAATGGTATCTCAAAGGCAGGGCTGGATAGGTAATCGGGCATACCAGGCATTTTCTTGGTGGGCCGACGCACTTAAGGGGACGACAGAATGTTTTTGTTTTTTTTGCCAAGGACTATCACGCAGGGACAGCAAGCAGCCAGTGGCCCA
>NW_015576541.1:0-237 GCF_001515605.1 Sinocyclocheilus anshuiensis | reverse complement strand
ACACTATTAATACCACACAATATTTGCTAGGACTAGGTTTAGTGATATTGTCAACAATATTAAATTAAAAAAATGTGTTCCATCTGTGATTTTAAACAAGTTGTGGTTTTTGACTTTTGCTCTTCAGGATGATATACAGCTTTACTTTTTGTTTTGTAAATCTAATAATGAAAATTTGGCCCAAAAAACTACAAAAAGTTTAAAACTTCTCTCTGGTGATGTACTGTATATGCCAGT
>NW_015576540.1:0-237 GCF_001515605.1 Sinocyclocheilus anshuiensis | reverse complement strand
ATGTAAAATTAAGTTTATTAATGTTCATCAATTTTCATTAATGTTCACACTAAAAATATATTAATACATAAATATTATATATTGTTGTATTAATATAATGTAGTGAATATTCTAATATATATATATTATAATAAAAAAATAAAAAAATAAACTTCCAAATAATTTATTTACTTTTTTCTTTTGAGGGCATCCCCAAAAAGATCTTTTCACATTTAGCTAAATTCTGGTGACATTTTT
>NW_015576539.1:0-237 GCF_001515605.1 Sinocyclocheilus anshuiensis | reverse complement strand
TATCATGATTTCCACAAAAATATTAAGCAGCAGAACACTATTTCAACAGTTTTCAACATTGCTAATAATAAGAAATAACATATGACATTTATATGAGACATATATCTAAAATATTTTTTTATGAATTATATAGTATGTATTATATATAATATTATATAATACATAATCTAATTATATAATTATAAAATATTCGTTTTCTTATAATTAATAGATTAATAAGGTTAGGGTGTAAAAATG
>NW_015576538.1:0-237 GCF_001515605.1 Sinocyclocheilus anshuiensis | reverse complement strand
ATTCATGATTATTCATCATATTAATGGACTGACTACTTATTTGTACTTTTATAAGTTCATTTATAAGGAGGGTGTTACCTTACAGTTATCTAAAATATACTTTTCTTTACACATGCATGAACATTTTAACCTAAAATCTTAATGTTGGTTAAAAAACAAGCTCCATGAACACATTTTGCAGCGACTACCCATGCATTTATTAAATATATTCTGGTATAGACTCTGAAAGTTATTTTT
>NW_015576537.1:0-237 GCF_001515605.1 Sinocyclocheilus anshuiensis | reverse complement strand
AAAACTACATTCAGTACTATGAAATAATTTAATTCAAATAATCAACTTCATTAAATAATGAATTCAAATAATTCATAGGTTGATTTTATTTGATTTAATCAGTGATATTATTCCAGTTTTTCTTCTCAAATAAATGATTTTTTTTCTCTCTCAAAACAATAAGTACAGATCTCCGAAAACTTAATTTCTTGTTCTCACCAGACAAGAATTTCTTATTCATTTAAGCAAATTTAAATG
>NW_015576536.1:0-237 GCF_001515605.1 Sinocyclocheilus anshuiensis | reverse complement strand
ATTTGTTTGTGTTCTGTGTGTTAGGCAAAGAAATCTGTCAACAAACAGAGCAAAGGTTCTCCACATTCAAACTGAAATCCCTGCCAGCCTGAAGGCTTATTAGCGATTCTTGCTAAGGATTTGAACAAACCCCTGACCCTGTGTGCTTGCGTGTAACTCGTCCTGCACCGTGATACCTCAAATCATGAGTCTTTTTGAAGGAGGCTAAGTTTTTTTTTTTTTTTTTTTTTTGAGGTA
>NW_015576535.1:0-237 GCF_001515605.1 Sinocyclocheilus anshuiensis | reverse complement strand
TTATTTTGTTTTGTTTTAAAAAAAAAAAAACACCCTATGTGCTGATTTGTGAAAGTTTTTCAAAATTAAGAAAAGTCTAACCACTTAAAAATAATAAAGACTTACGTTAATGCAAATGCAAAATATAGTCAAATTGTGAGATATAAAATCAGAATTATGAGAAACAAAACTTCAGTTGTGAGATTAAAGTCACATTACAAGATACAGAGTCATAGTTGTGAGAAAGTTGCAGTTTTT
>NW_015576534.1:0-236 GCF_001515605.1 Sinocyclocheilus anshuiensis | reverse complement strand
GTTTTTTTTTTTCTCAAAAAAAAAAAGAAAAAACAGTCATAAGGGTCTTTTTTTTTAAATGAAGGTTTATACAGGCTGAATAAATAAGCTTTCCGTTGATGTATGGTTTGTTAGTATAGGGCAATATTTGGCCGAGATACAACGATTTGAAAATTACAACAATTTGAGGGTGCAAAAAAAAGTAAATATTAAGAAAATTGCCTTTAAAGTTGTCCAAATGAAGCTCTTAGCAATGC
>NW_015576533.1:0-236 GCF_001515605.1 Sinocyclocheilus anshuiensis | reverse complement strand
CAACACACGGTAGACACGCGTTTGTGCAGCAGAGCGGCTCTCTCTTGCACCATATGATGTGACAGACAACCAGTTGTCCAGTCCTATTCCATTCACACAGCGCGTGTTTTCCGAGAATGCGGTTGCGAGTCATGAAAGTTTACGGGTGTAGTTCGGTTACAGAATGCGGTTGTCACGCCTGAAAATAACCATACTTTGTGTGAACGTAACTGTATTACGGGCTCAAATACAGGACT
>NW_015576532.1:0-237 GCF_001515605.1 Sinocyclocheilus anshuiensis | reverse complement strand
ACTGTAAAGTTTCCACTCCACATATAGACACAGCAGCTTTTAACAGTTAATAAAGACTCTTTAATAGCAGCTCTTAAAGCTGTTCAAATGGCTGTTTGACCTGCTTTAGATTTGTACATGCAAGACACATTTGTTTTGTTTTTTTGTTCATTCGTGCTCATGGTCATTTTTCTGATATAAGAGTTTTACAGTAGAATCGTATATTTTATTAATTGAAAAATAAACTTTTTTTTTTTT
>NW_015576531.1:0-236 GCF_001515605.1 Sinocyclocheilus anshuiensis | reverse complement strand
GGAAATTAATCGTTTAGATTAATCGATAAATTAGTCGATAGATCAATCGAAATAAAAATAGTCTTTAGTGGCAGCCCTACTATATATATACATACTAATTTTCTGAAGTTCTCTGAAGACCACTAATATTAGCAAGATTTTTTACATCAAAAAAACATCATAATTTAGAAGGCTATTTCAGTGGGGTAGTATTATAGGGTAAACGTACCTATTAAGCTCACGTACCCATTAAGCAC
>NW_015576530.1:0-236 GCF_001515605.1 Sinocyclocheilus anshuiensis | reverse complement strand
GGGCTTACCAGGTTGTGGATGGCACCTTTTTCTGCTGGAAACCGACCTGCTAACCCCTCCTCCCTCACCACTCTAGACGGTGGTGCAGCTAGGGGGTATACAGGGGTCCCCTGGTTGAGGGGTTGGTTGCGATGCAGTTGTGTCCTGCAACCGCCTCCACCCGGCAGGGCGAACCATGCCTTCCCTCCCGCGTCTGTAGGTACTCGTCTGGTCTGTCCGGTGATGCTTATACGGCC
>NW_015576529.1:0-236 GCF_001515605.1 Sinocyclocheilus anshuiensis | reverse complement strand
GTCAAAGTATTTTGGAAGTTCATCCATCCATCTATTCACTCTCCAGACCACTTATCGTGGGGGCTGAAGCCTATCCCAGGATCTTGGGCCACAAATCCATCGATTTAATGGTATTTAAGCAATATAGTAACAATTTTATAGAGTACCTGTCATATTCTGGAAACATTACGGTGTTTTTGGGAAAAAAAATATCTTCTGCTCACTAACACCGTGTCTACACCGGACGCGAGCGGCGC
>NW_015576528.1:0-236 GCF_001515605.1 Sinocyclocheilus anshuiensis | reverse complement strand
TTTGCAGAGACTTCACAAAAGTCCAACAGTGAGTCCGCTAAATAAAAGAAACTTCAACAAAACAACAGGCTTAACGTCTCGGAATTATTGTTCAGCATTTACTTATCTGTGCCAAACTGTTCGATTGCAAATTTTCATGCTTCGTTCGCGTCGGTGAAAAGCTTCTCTCCCTCACTGTACGTCACCCGCAGCTTTGCTGGATACAGAATGCCAAACTTCACACCGGGTTTATCCCG
>NW_015576527.1:0-236 GCF_001515605.1 Sinocyclocheilus anshuiensis | reverse complement strand
GTTAATTAATAAACCATCGGTTTGTTATATCGGCCTTTTTCCTTACATAGCCGATATGTCGATGGTTGTAAATTGAGGAAAAATTGGCCGATAAATATCAGCGGCCGATACATTGGTGCATCCCTACTTTCAGCTTTATAACTTTGCAGATTTTACATTCACATTACATACAGCTCCATTACACACTGCATGAAATGTAATTTTAAAAAATCCACAATAGGGTCACTTAATTTTGC
>NW_015576526.1:0-236 GCF_001515605.1 Sinocyclocheilus anshuiensis | reverse complement strand
AGTGTAGAGACCTTATAAATATATGGAGATTTACATGTTCGTTTTCCAGCAGCAGTAGTTCTGGAACAAAGCGCCATGACTTCCCATGTCTTTCGTGATTTTTCAGGGTCTGCTGATTGTCTTTAGAAGAGCTTCCTGAGAATCAACCTTACACCTTATTCTGGAACCACTTTTTTCAACAGGAGAAGAGCAAAGTCTTTGCAGTTTTTGTCATGGGTTATAAAGATTTCCATTGC
>NW_015576525.1:0-236 GCF_001515605.1 Sinocyclocheilus anshuiensis | reverse complement strand
GGCAATAAATCACCCTCCGGGGCTCTTTCTATCAGTACCGAGTCTATGTTCTCATTCACCCCGCGACAATATATATATATATATTGGTTTTAGTTAACTATAATAACCCTGGGTTTAAAAAGTTGCTTTTTTTCCAGGAAAGCTCTTGACATGTTGAACTGTATTTTGAAGCTTGTGTTGGTTTGATTGGTTCTGATTGATCCTCACAGAATCTCTGAATTATTTCTGATTATGTC